>NW_027477412.1:0-75097 GCF_051020955.1 Megalopta genalis
ACTTCGCATTGATTTGAAGCTTAATCATGTATTTCGCTTGGATTTGAAGCTAAATCATGTGTTTCGCACGGACTTAAAGCTAACACGATTGTTTCGCATGCAGTTGAACCTAAATCATGTATATCACAAGTATTTGAAGCTAAACCATTTGATTCCCATGGATTTGAAGCTAAACCTTCTACTTCGCATTGATTTGAAGCTTAATCATGTATTTCGCTTGGATTTGAAGCTAAATCATGTGTTTCGCATGGACTTAAAGCTAACACGTTTGTTTCACACGCAGTTGAACCTAAATCATGTATATCACAAGTATTTGAAGCGAAACCATTTGTTTCGCATGGATTTGAAGCTGAGCCGTCTACTTCGCATTGATTTGAAGCTGAATCATGTGTTTAGCTTGTATTGGAATCTAACTCGCTTGTTTCGCATGCAGTTAAAGCAAAATCATATATATCACAAGTATTAGAAGCTAAATCATTTGATTCGCATGGATTGGAAGCTAAGCCTTCTACTTCGCATTGATTTGAAGCAAAATCAAGTGTTTTCCATGGATTTAAAGATAACACGATTGTTTCGCATGCAGTTGAAGCTAAATCATGTATATCACAAGTATTTGAAGCTAAACCATTTGTTTCGCATGGATTCGAAAATCAGTCTTCTATTCGCAATGATTTGATGCTAAATCATGTGCTTCTCATGGATTTGAAGCTAACTCGCTTGTATCGCATGGATTTATAGCTAACTCGTTTGTTTCGCATGCTGTTGAAGCTAAATCTAGTATATCACAAGTATTTGAAGCTAAACAATTTATTTCGCATGGATTCGAAAATCAGCCTTCTATTTCGCATTGATTTGAAGCTAAATCATGAGTTTCGCATGGATTTGAAGCTAACTCGTTTGTATCGCATGGATTTGAAGCTAACTCGTTTGTTTCGCATGCAGTTGAAGCAAAACCATGTATATCACAAGTATTAGAAGCTAAACCATTTGATTCGCATGGATTTGAAGCTAAGCGTTCTACTTCGCATTGATTTGAAGCTTAATCATGTATTTGCTTGGATTTGAAGCTAAATCATGTGTTTCGCATGGACTTAAAGCTAACACGTTTGTTTCGCATGCAGTTGAACCTAAATCATGTATATCACAAGTATTTGAAGCTAAACCATTTTTTTCGCATGGATTCGAAAATCAGTCTTCTATTTCGCAATGATTTGTTGCTAAATCATGTGTTTCTCATGGATTTGAAGCTAGCTCGTTTCCATCGCATGGATTTATAGCTAACTCGTTTGTTTCGCATGCTGTTGAATCTAAATCTAGTATATCACAAGTATTTGAAGCTAAACCATTTGTTTCGCATGGATTCGTAAATCAGCCTTCTATTTCGCATTTATTTGAAGCTAAATCATGAGTTTCCCATGGATTTGAAGCTAACTCGTTTGTTTCGCATGGATTTGAAGATAAGCCATCTACTTCGCATGATTTGAAGCAAAATCAAGTGTTTCGCTTGGATTTGAAGCTAACTCTTTTGTTTCGCCTGCATGTGAAGCTAAATCACGTATATCACAAGTATTTGAAGCTAAACCATGTGATTCCCATGGATTTGTAGCTAAGCCTTCTACTTCGCATTGATTTGGAGCTAAATCATGTGTTTCGCATGGATTTAAAGCTAACACTTTTCTTTCGCATGCTGTTGAAGCTAAATCATATACATCACAAGTATTTCAAGCTAAACCATTTGTTTCGAATGGATTCGAAAATCAGACTTCTATTTCGCAATGATTTGAAGCTAAATCATGTGTTTCTCATGGATTTGAAGCTAACTCGTTCGTTTCGCATGGATTTGAAGCTAACTCATTTGTTTCTCATGCAGTTGAAGCAAAATCATGTATATCACAAGTAATTGAAGCTAAACCATTTGATTCACATGCATTTGGAGCTAAGCATACTACTTCGCATTGATTTGAAGCTAAATCATGTGTAACGCTTGGATATGAAGCTCACGCGTTTGTTTTTCCATCATTTGAAGCTCTGTTTCTTATATCGCAAGTATTTGAAGCTGAATCATTTGTTTCGCATGAATATTAAGCAAAACCATGTGCTTCGAATGAATTTGAAGCTAGATCATGTTTTCCGCATGTATTTAAAGCGAACACGTTTGTTTCGCATGCAGTTGAAGCTAAATCATGTATATCACAAGTACTTGAATCTAAACCATTTGTTTCGCATTGGTTTTAAAGCTAAGCCTTCTACTTCGCATTGATTTGAAGCTAAATCATGCGTTACGCTTGGATATGAAGCTCACTCCTTTGTTTTTCCAGCATTTGAAGCTATATTACTTATATCGCAAGTATTTGAAGCTGAACCATTTGTTTCGCATGAATATTAAGCTAAACCATGTGCTTCGAATGAATTTGAAGCTAAATCATGTTTTTCGCATGTAGTTGAAGCTAACTCGTTTGTTTCGCCTGCATGTGAAGCTAAATCATGTATATCACAAGTATTTGAAGCTAATCCGTTTGATTCGCATGGATTTGAAGATAAGCCATCTACTTCGCATTGATTTGAAGCAAAATCAAGTGTTTCGCTTGGATTTGAAGCTAACTCTTTTGTTTCGCCTGCATGTGAAGCTAAATCATGTATATCACAAGTATTTGAAGCTAAACCATGTGATTCCCATGGATTTGTAGCTAAGCCTTCTACTTCGCATTGATTTGGAGCTAAATCATGTGTTTCGCATGGATTTAAAGCTAACACTTTTGTTTCGCATGCTGTTGAAGCTAAATCATATATATCACAAGTATTTCAAGCTAATCCATTTGATTCCCATGGATTTGGAGCTAAACAATTACTTCGCATTGATTTGGCGCTAAACCATGTGTTTTGCATGGATTTAAAGATAACACGATTGTTTCGCATGCAGTTGAAGCTAAATCATGTATATCACAAGTATTTGAAGCTAAACCATTTGTATCGCAAGAATTTGAAGCTAAACCATGTGATTTGCGAGAAATTGAAGCTAAATCATGTGTTTCGCTTGGATTTGAAGCTAACTCGTTTGTTCGCATGCAGTTGAAGCTAAATCATGTATATCATAAGTATTTGAAGCTAAACCATTTGGTTCGCATTGAATTGAAACTAAGTCGTTTGTTTCGCATGCAGTTGAAGCTAAAACATGTATATAACAATTATTTGAAGCTAAATCATTTGTGTCGCATGGATTTGAAGCTAAGCCTTTTACTTCGCATTGATTTGAAGCTAAATCATGGGTTTCGCATGGATTTGATGCTAAACCTTCTACTTGGCATTGATTTGAATCGAAATCATGTGTTTCGCTTGGATTTGAAGCTAACTCGTTTGTTTCGCATGAATTTGAAGCTAAATCATGTATGTCACAAGTATTTGAAGCTAAACCATTTGTATCGCAAGAATTTGAAGCCAAACCGTGTGATTTGCGAGAATTTGAAGCTAAATCATGTGTTCGCTTGGATTTGAAGCTAACTCGTTTGTTTCG
Source organism: Megalopta genalis (assembly GCF_051020955.1). Classification (NCBI taxonomy): domain Eukaryota; kingdom Metazoa; phylum Arthropoda; class Insecta; order Hymenoptera; family Halictidae; genus Megalopta; species Megalopta genalis. The sequence continues at coordinate 3,512 of NW_027477412.1, forward strand.
CATGCAGTTGAAGCTATATCACTTATGGTCGCAAGTATTTGAAGCTAAATCATGCGCTTCGCATGGAATTGAAGCTATCTCGTTGGTTTCGCGTGGATTTGAAGCTAACTAGTTTGTTTCGCCTGCATTTGAAGCTACATCACTTATATTCGCAAGTATTTGAAGGTCATTCATTCGTTTCGCATGAATTTGAAGCTAAGCCTTCTACTTCGCATTGATTTGAAGCTAAATCATGTGTTTCGCTTGGATTTGAAGCTAAGCCTTCTACTTCGCATTGATTTGAAGCTAAATCATGTGTTACGCTTGGATTTGTAACTGAATCTTCTACTTTGCATTGATTGGAAGCTAAATCTTGTGTTTGGTATGGATTTGAAGCTAACACGGTTGTTTTGCCTGCATTCGTAGTTATATCATGTATAATCGCAAGTATTTGAAGCTCAGTCATCCGTTTCGCATGGATTTGAAGCTGAGCCTTCTACTTCGCATTGATTTGAAGCTAAATCATATGTTTCGCTTGGATTTGAAGGTAACACGTTTGTTTCACATGCAGTTGAAGCTCAATCATGTATATCACAAGTATTTCAAGCTGAACAATTTGTTTCGCATGAATACTAAGTTAAACCATGTGTTTCGCATGAGTATTAAGCTAAACCATGTTTTTGTAATGAATTTGAAGCTAAATCATGTGTTTCGCATGGATTTGAAGCTAACTCGTTTGTTTCGCATGTATTTGGAGCTAAGTCTTCTATATCGCACTGATTTGATGCTAAATCATGTGTTTCGCATGGATTTGAAGCTAACTCGTTTGTTTCGCCTGCATTTGAAGCTATATCACTAATATTGCAATTATCTGAAGGTAAATCATTTGTTTCTCATATACTTGAAGCTAAGTATTCAACTTCGCATTGATTTGAAGCTAAATCATGTATTTCGCTTGGATTTGAAGCTAAGCATTCTACTTCGCAGTGATTTGAATCTACATCATGTATTTCGCTTGGATTTGAAGCTAACTAGATTGTTTCGCATGCAGTTGAACCTATATCATGTATATCACAAGTATCTGAAGCTGCACCATTTGTTTCGCATGAATATTAAGCTAACCTATGTGTTCGCATGAATTTGAGCTAAATCATGTGTTTCGCAAGGATTTGGCGCTAATTCGTTTGTTTCGCCTGCATTTGAATCTATATCACATATATCGCAAGAATTTGAAGCTAAATCATTTGTTTCGCATGTATTTGGAGCTAAGACTTCTGCTTCGCATTTATTTGAAGCTAAATCATGTGTTCCGCTTGGATTTTAAGCGAACTCGTTAGTTTCGCATGCTGTTGAAGCTTAGTCATGTATAAAACAAGTATTTGAAGCTAAACCATTCGTTTCGCATGGATTTGAATCTAAGCCATCTACTTCGCATGCAGTTGAAGCCAAATCATGTGTTTCGATTGGATTTGAAGCCAACTCGTTTGTTTTGCATGCAGTTGAAACTAAATCATGTATGTCAAAATTATTTGAAGCTAAACCATTTCTTTCGCATGGATTTCAAGCTAAGCCTTCTACTTCGCATTGATTTGAAGCTAAATCTTGTGTTTCGTATGGATTTGAAGCTAACTCGGTTGTTCCGCCTGCATTCGAAGCTATATCACGTATAATCGCAAGTATTTGAAGCTCAGTCATTCGTTTCGCATGGATTTGAAGGTAAGCCTTCTACTTCTCATTGATTTAAAGCTAAATCATATGTTTCGCTTGGATTTGAAGGCAACACGTTTGTTTCACATGCAGTTGAAGCTCAATCATGTATATCACAAGTATTTGAAGCTGAACAATTAGTTTCGCATGAATATTAAGTTAAACCATGTGTTTCGCATGAGTATTAAGCTAAACCATGTGTTTCGAATGAATATGAAGCAAAATAATGTGTTTCGTATGGATTTGAAGCCAACTCGTTTGTTTCGCCTGCAGTTGAAGCTATATCACTTATATCACATGTATTTGAAGCCATACCATTTCTTTCGCATGGATTTCAAGCTAAGCCTTCTACTTCGCATTGATTTGAAGCTAAATCATGTGTTTGGTTTGGATTTGAAGGTAACACGTTAGTTTCGCAAGCAGATGAAGCTAAACCAAGTATATCACAAGTATTTGAAGCTGAACCATTTGATTCGCATGAATATTAAGCTAAACCATGTGTTTCGCACGAATATTAAGCTAAACCATGTGTTTCGCATGAATTTGCAGCTAAATGATGTGTTTCACATGTATTTGAAGCAAACTCGTTTGTTTCGCCTGCATTTGAAGCTATATTACTTATATCGCAAGTATTTGAAGCTAAATCATTTGTGTCGCATGGATTTGCAGCTAAGCCTTCTACTTAGCATTGATTTGAAGCTAAATCATGTGTTACGCTTGGATTTGAAACTGAGCCTTCTACTTTGCATTGATTGGAAGCTAAATCTTGTGTTTGGTATGGATTTGAAGCTAACACGGTTGTTTTGCCTGCATTCGAAGTTATATCATGTATAATCGCAAGTATTTGAAGCTCAGTCATCCGTTTCGCATGGATTTGAAGCTAAGCGTTCTACTTCGCATTGATTTGAAGCTTAATCATGTATTTCGCTTGGATTTGAAGCTAAATCATGTTTCGCATGGACTTAAAGCTAACACGTTTGTTTCGCATGCAGTTGAACCTAAATCATGTATATCACAAGTATTTGAAGCTAAACCATTTGTTTCGCATGGATTCGAAAATCAGCCTTCTATTTCGCATTGATTTGAAGCTAAATCATGAGTTTCGCATGGACTTAAAGCTAACACGTTTGTTTCGCATGCAGTTGACCCTAAATCATGTATATCACAAGTATTTGAAGCTAAACAATTTGATTCCCATGGATTTGGAGCTAAACCTACTACTTCGCATTGATTTGGAGCTAAACCATGTGTTTTGCATGGATTTAAAGATAACACGATTGTTTCGCATGCAGTTGAAGCTAAATCATGTATATCACAAGTATTTGAAGCAAAACCATTTGTTTCGCATGGATTCGAAAATCAGCCTTCTATTTCGCATTGATTTGAAGCTAACTCGTTTGTATCGCATGGATTTGAAGCTAACTCGTTTGTTTCGCATGCAGTTGAAGCAAAATCATGTATATCACAAGTATTAGAAGCTAAACCATTTGATTCGCATGGATTTGAAGCTAAGCGTTCTACTTCGCATTGATTTGAAGCTTAATCATGTATTTGCTTGGATTTGAAGCTAAATCATGTGTTTCGCATGGACTTAAAGCTAACACGTTTGTTTCGCGTGCAGTTGAACCTAAATCATGTATATCACAAGTATTTGAAGCTAAACCATTTTTTTCGCATGGATTCGAAAATCAGTCTTCTGTTTCGCAATGATTTGTTGCTAAATCATGTGTTTCTCATGGATTGGAAGCTAACTCGTTTCTATCGCATGGATTTGTAGCTAACTCGTTTGTTTCGCATGCTGTTGAATCTAAATCTAGTATATCACAAGTATTTGAAGCTAAACCATTTGTTTCGCATGGATTCGTAAATCAGCCTTCTATTTCGCATTGATTTGAGTCTAAATCAAGAGTTTCGCATGGATTTGAAGCTAACTCGTTTATTTCGCATGGATTTGAAGCTAACTCATTTGTTTCGCATGCAGTTGAAGAAAAATCATGTATATCACAAGTATTAGAAGCTGAACCATTTGATTCGCATGGATTTGAAGCTAAGCCTTCTACTTCGCATTGATTTGAAGCTTAATCATGTATTTCGCTTGGATTTGAAGCTAAATCATGTGTTTCGCATGGACTTAAAGCTACCACGTTTGTTTCGCATGCAGTTGAACCTAAATCATGTATATCACAAGTATTTGAAGCTAAACCATTTGATTCCCATGGATTTGGAGCTAAGCCTTCTACTTCGCATTGATTTGAAGCTTAATCATGTATTTCGCTTGGATTTGAAGCTAAATCATGTGTTTCGCACGGACTTAAAGCTAACACGATTGTTTCGCATGCAGTTGAACCTAAATCATGTATATCACAAGTATTTGAAGCTAAACCATTTGATTCCCATGGATTTGAAGCTAAACCTTCTACTTCGCATTGATTTGAAGCTTAATCATGTATTTCGCTTGGATTTGAAGCTAAATCATGTGTTTCGCATGGACTTAAAGCTAACACGTTTGTTTCACACGCAGTTGAACCTAAATCATGTATATCACAAGTATTTGAAGCGAAACCATTTGTTTCGCATGGATTTGAAGCTGAGCCGTCTACTTCGCATTGATTTGAAGCTGAATCATGTGTTTAGCTTGTATTGGAATCTAACTCGCTTGTTTCGCATGCAGTTAAAGCAAAATCATATATATCACAAGTATTAGAAGCTAAATCATTTGATTCGCATGGATTGGAAGCTAAGCCTTCTACTTCGCATTGATTTGAAGCAAAATCAAGTGTTTTCCATGGATTTAAAGATAACACGATTGTTTCGCATGCAGTTGAAGCTAAATCATGTATATCACAAGTATTTGAAGCTAAACCATTTGTTTCGCATGGATTCGAAAATCAGTCTTCTATTTCGCAATGATTTGATGCTAAATCATGTGCTTCTCATGGATTTGAAGCTAACTCGCTTGTATCGCATGGATTTATAGCTAACTCGTTTGTTTCGCATGCTGTTGAAGCTAAATCTAGTATATCACAAGTATTTGAAGCTAAACAATTTATTTCGCATGGATTCGAAAATCAGCCTTCTATTTCGCATTGATTTGAAGCTAAATCATGAGTTTCGCATGGATTTGAAGCTAACTCGTTTGTATCGCATGGATTTGAAGCTAACTCGTTTGTTTCGCATGCAGTTGAAGCAAAACCATGTATATCACAAGTATTAGAAGCTAAACCATTTGATTCGCATGGATTTGAAGCTAAGCGTTCTACTTCGCATTGATTTGAAGCTTAATCATGTATTTGCTTGGATTTGAAGCTAAATCATGTGTTTCGCATGGACTTAAAGCTAACACGTTTGTTTCGCATGCAGTTGAACCTAAATCATGTATATCACAAGTATTTGAAGCTAAACCATTTTTTTCGCATGGATTCGAAAATCAGTCTTCTATTTCGCAATGATTTGTTGCTAAATCATGTGTTTCTCATGGATTTGAAGCTAGCTCGTTTCCATCGCATGGATTTATAGCTAACTCGTTTGTTTCGCATGCTGTTGAATCTAAATCTAGTATATCACAAGTATTTGAAGCTAAACCATTTGTTTCGCATGGATTCGTAAATCAGCCTTCTATTTCGCATTTATTTGAAGCTAAATCATGAGTTTCCCATGGATTTGAAGCTAACTCGTTTGTTTCGCATGGATTTGAAGATAAGCCATCTACTTCGCATGATTTGAAGCAAAATCAAGTGTTTCGCTTGGATTTGAAGCTAACTCTTTTGTTTCGCCTGCATGTGAAGCTAAATCACGTATATCACAAGTATTTGAAGCTAAACCATGTGATTCCCATGGATTTGTAGCTAAGCCTTCTACTTCGCATTGATTTGGAGCTAAATCATGTGTTTCGCATGGATTTAAAGCTAACACTTTTCTTTCGCATGCTGTTGAAGCTAAATCATATACATCACAAGTATTTCAAGCTAAACCATTTGTTTCGAATGGATTCGAAAATCAGACTTCTATTTCGCAATGATTTGAAGCTAAATCATGTGTTTCTCATGGATTTGAAGCTAACTCGTTCGTTTCGCATGGATTTGAAGCTAACTCATTTGTTTCTCATGCAGTTGAAGCAAAATCATGTATATCACAAGTAATTGAAGCTAAACCATTTGATTCACATGCATTTGGAGCTAAGCATACTACTTCGCATTGATTTGAAGCTAAATCATGTGTAACGCTTGGATATGAAGCTCACGCGTTTGTTTTTCCATCATTTGAAGCTCTGTTTCTTATATCGCAAGTATTTGAAGCTGAATCATTTGTTTCGCATGAATATTAAGCAAAACCATGTGCTTCGAATGAATTTGAAGCTAGATCATGTTTTCCGCATGTATTTAAAGCGAACACGTTTGTTTCGCATGCAGTTGAAGCTAAATCATGTATATCACAAGTACTTGAATCTAAACCATTTGTTTCGCATTGGTTTTAAAGCTAAGCCTTCTACTTCGCATTGATTTGAAGCTAAATCATGCGTTACGCTTGGATATGAAGCTCACTCCTTTGTTTTTCCAGCATTTGAAGCTATATTACTTATATCGCAAGTATTTGAAGCTGAACCATTTGTTTCGCATGAATATTAAGCTAAACCATGTGCTTCGAATGAATTTGAAGCTAAATCATGTTTTTCGCATGTAGTTGAAGCTAACTCGTTTGTTTCGCCTGCATGTGAAGCTAAATCATGTATATCACAAGTATTTGAAGCTAATCCGTTTGATTCGCATGGATTTGTAGATAAGCCATCTACTTCGCATTGATTTGAAGCAAAATCAAGTGTTTCGCTTGGATTTGAAGCTAACTCTTTTGTTTCGCCTGCATGTGAAGCTAAATCATGTATATCACAAGTATTTGAAGCTAAACCATGTGATTCCCATGGATTTGTAGCTAAGCCTTCTACTTCGCATTGATTTGGAGCTAAATCATGTGTTTCGCATGGATTTAAAGCTAACACTTTTGTTTCGCATGCTGTTGAAGCTAAATCATATATATCACAAGTATTTCAAGCTAAACCATTTGATTCCCATGGATTTGGAGCTAAACAATTACTTCGCATTGATTTGGCGCTAAACCATGTGTTTTGCATGGATTTAAAGATAACACGATTGTTTCGCATGCAGTTGAAGCTAAATCATGTATATCACAAGTATTTGAAGCTAAACCATTTGTTTGGCATGGATTCGAAAATCAGCCTTCTATTTCGCAATGATTTGAAGCTGAATCATGTGTTTCTCATGGATTTGAAGATAACTCGATTCTATCGCATGGATTTAAAGCTAACTCTTTTGTTTCGCATGCTGATGAAGCTAAAGCTAGTATATCACAAGTATTTGAAGCTAAACCATTTGATTCGTATGGATTTGAAGCTAAGCCTTCTACTTCGCATTGATTTGAAGCTTAATCATGTATTTGCTTGGATTTGAAGCTAAATCATGTGTTTCGCATGGACTTAAAGCTAACACGTTTGTTTCGCATGCAGTTGAACCTAAATCATGTATATCACAAGTATTTGAAGCTAAACCATTTTTTTCGCATGGATTCGAAAATCAGTCTTCTATTTCGCAATGATTTGTTGCTAAATCATGTGTTTCTCATGGATTTGAAGCTAGCTCGTTTCCATCGCATGGATTTATAGCTAACTCGTTTGTTTCGCATGCTGTTGAATCTAAATCTAGTATATCACAAGTATTTGAAGCTAAACCATTTGTTTCGCATGGATTCGTAAATCAGCCTTCTATTTCGCATTTATTTGAAGCTAAATCATGAGTTTCCCATGGATTTGAAGCTAACTCGTTTGTTTCGCATGGATTTGAAGCTAACTCGTTTGTTTCGCATGCAGTTGAAGAAAAATCATGTGTATCACAAGTATTAGAAGCTGAACCATTTGATTCGCATGGATTTGAAGCTAAGCCTTCTACTTCGCATTGATTTGAAGCTTAATCATGCATTTCGCTTGGATTTGAAGCTGAATCATGTGTTTCGCATGGACTTAAAGCTAACACGTTTGTTTCGCATGCAGTTGAACCTAAATCACGTATATCACAAGTATTTGAAGCTAAACCATTTGTTTCGCATGGATTCGAAAATCAGCCTTCTATTTCGCATTGATTTGAAGCTAAATCATGAGTTTCGCATGGATTTAAAGTAACACGTTTGTTTCGCATGCAGTTGAGAGCAATCATGTATTTCACAAGTATTTGAAGCTAAACCATTTGTTTCGCATGGATTTGAAAATGAGCCTTCTATTTCGTATTGATTTGAAGATAAATCACGAGTTTCGTCTGGATTTGAAGCTAACTCGTTTGTTTCGCATGCAGTTGAAGCTAAATCATGTACATCACAAGTATTTGCAGCTAAACCATTTGTTTCGCATGGATCCGAAAATCAGCCTTCTATTTCGCATTGATTTGAAGCTAAATCATGAGTTTCCCATGGATTTGAAGCTAACTCGTTTGTTTCGCATGGATTTGAAGCTAACTCATTTGTTCCGCATGCAGTTGAATCAAAATCATGTATATCACAAGTATTTGAAGCTAATCCATTTGATTCGCATGGATTTGAAGATAAGCCATCTACTTCGCATTGATTTGAAGCAAAATCAAGTGTTTCGCTTGGATTTGAAGCTAACTCTTTTGTTTCGCCTGCATGTGAAGCTAAATCATGTATATCACAAGTATTTGAAGCTAAACCATGTGATTCCCATGGATTTGTAGCTAAGCCTTCTACTTCGCATTGATTTGGAGCTAAATCATGTGTTTCGCATGGATTTAAAGCTAACACTTTTGTTTCGCATGCTGTTGAAGCTAAATCATATATATCACAAGTATTTCAAGCTAAACCATTTGATTCCCATGGATTTGGAGCTAAACCATTACTTCGCATTGATTTGGAGCTAAACCATGTTTTTTGCATGGATTTAAAGATAACACGATTGTTTCGCATGCAGTTGAAGCTAAATCATGTATATCACAAGTATTTGAAGCTAAACCATTTGTTTCGCATGGATTCGAAAATCAGCCTTCTATTTCGCAATGATTTGAAGCTGAATCATGTGTTTCTCATGGATTTGAAGATAACTCGATTCTATCGCATGGATTTAAAGCTAACTCTTTTGTTTCGCATGCTGATGAAGCTAAAGCTAGTATATCACAAGTATTTGAAGCTAAACCATTTGATTCGTATGGATTTGAAGCTAAGCCTTCTACTTCGCATTGATTTGAAGCTTAATCATGTATTTGCTTGGATTTGAAGCTAAATCATGTGTTTCGCATGGACTTAAAGCTAACACGTTTGTTTCGCATGCAGTTGAACCTAAATCATGTATATCACAAGTATTTGAAGCTAAACCATTTTTTTCGCATGGATTCGAAAATCAGTCTTCTATTTCGCAATGATTTGTTGCTAAATCATGTGTTTCTCATGGATTTGAAGCTAGCTCGTTTCCATCGCATGGATTTATAGCTAACTCGTTTGTTTCGCATGCTGTTGAATCTAAATCTAGTATATCACAAGTATTTGAAGCTAAACCATTTGTTTCGCATGGATTCGTAAATCAGCCTTCTATTTCGCATTTATTTGAAGCTAAATCATGAGTTTCCCATGGATTTGAAGCTAACTCGTTTGTTTCGCATGGATTTGAAGCTAACTCGTTTGTTTCGCATGCAGTTGAAGAAAAATCATGTGTATCACAAGTATTAGAAGCTGAACCATTTGATTCGCATGGATTTGAAGCTAAGCCTTCTACTTCGCATTGATTTGAAGCTTAATCATGCATTTCGCTTGGATTTGAAGCTGAATCATGTGTTTCGCATGGACTTAAAGCTAACACGTTTGTTTCGCATGCAGTTGAACCTAAATCACGTATATCACAAGTATTTGAAGCTAAACCATTTGTTTCGCATGGATTCGAAAATCAGCCTTCTATTTCGCATTGATTTGAAGCTAAATCATGAGTTTCGCATGGATTTAAAGTAACACGTTTGTTTCGCATGCAGTTGAGAGCAATCATGTATTTCACAAGTATTTGAAGCTAAACCATTTGTTTCGCATGGATTTGAAAATGAGCCTTCTATTTCGTATTGATTTGAAGATAAATCACGAGTTTCGTCTGGATTTGAAGCTAACTCGTTTGTTTCGCATGCAGTTGAAGCTAAATCATGTACATCACAAGTATTTGCAGCTAAACCATTTGTTTCGCATGGATCCGAAAATCAGCCTTCTATTTCGCATTGATTTGAAGCTAAATCATGAGTTTCCCATGGATTTGAAGCTAACTCGTTTGTTTCGCATGGATTTGAAGCTAACTCATTTGTTCCGCATGCAGTTGAATCAAAATCATGTATATCACAAGTATTTGAAGCTAATCCATTTGATTCGCATGGATTTGAAGATAAGCCATCTACTTCGCATTGATTTGAAGCAAAATCAAGTGTTTCGCTTGGATTTGAAGCTAACTCTTTTGTTTCGCCTGCATGTGAAGCTAAATCATGTATATCACAAGTATTTGAAGCTAAACCATGTGATTCCCATGGATTTGTAGCTAAGCCTTCTACTTCGCATTGATTTGGAGCTAAATCATGTGTTTCGCATGGATTTAAAGCTAACACTTTTGTTTCGCATGCTGTTGAAGCTAAATCATATATATCACAAGTATTTCAAGCTAAACCATTTGATTCCCATGGATTTGGAGCTAAACCATTACTTCGCATTGATTTGGAGCTAAACCATGTTTTTTGCATGGATTTAAAGATAACACGATTGTTTCGCATGCAGTTGAAGCTAAATCATGTATATCACAAGTATTTGAAGCTAAACCATTTGTTTCGCATGGATTCGAAAATCAGCCTTCTATTTCGCAATGATTTGAAGCTGAATCATGTGTTTCTCATGGATTTGAAGATAACTCGATTCTATCGCATGGATTTAAAGCTAACTCTTTTGTTTCGCATGCTGATGAAGCTAAAGCTAGTATATCACAAGTATTTGAAGCTAAACCATTTGATTCGTATGGATTTGAAGCTAAGCCTTCTACTTCGCATTGATTTGAAGCTTAATCATGTATTTGCTTGGATTTGAAGCTAAATCATGTGTTTCGCATGGACTTAAAGCTAACACGTTTGTTTCGCATGCAGTTGAACCTAAATCATGTATATCACAAGTATTTGAAGCTAAACCATTTTTTTCGCATGGATTCGAAAATCAGTCTTCTATTTCGCAATGATTTGTTGCTAAATCATGTGTTTCTCATGGATTTGAAGCTAGCTCGTTTCCATCGCATGGATTTATAGCTAACTCGTTTGTTTCGCATGCTGTTGAATCTAAATCTAGTATATCACAAGTATTTGAAGCTAAACCATTTGTTTCGCATGGATTCGTAAATCAGCCTTCTATTTCGCATTGATTTGAATCTAAATCATGAGTTTCGCATGGATTTGAAGCTAACTCGTTTGTTTCGCATGGATTTGAAGCTAACTCGTTTGTTTCGCATGCAGTTGAAGAAAAATCATGTGTATCACAAGTATTAGAAGCTGAACCATTTGATTCGCATGGATTTGAAGCTAAGCCTTCTACTTCGCATTGATTTGAAGCTTAATCATGTATTTCGCTTGGATTTGAAGCTAAATCATGTTTCGCATGGACTTAAAGCTAACACGTTTGTTTCGCATGCAGTTGAACCTAAATCATGTATATCACAAGTATTTGAAGCTAAACCATTTGTTTCGCATGGATTCGAAAATCAGCCTTCTATTTCGCATTGATTTGAAGCTAAATCATGAGTTTCGCATGGACTTAAAGCTAACACGTTTGTTTCGCATGCAGTTGACCCTAAATCATGTATATCACAAGTATTTGAAGCTAAACAATTTGATTCCCATGGATTTGGAGCTAAACCTACTACTTCGCATTGATTTGGAGCTAAACCATGTGTTTTGCATGGATTTAAAGCTAAATCATGTGTTTCGCATGGACTTAAAGCTAACAAGTTTGTTTCGCATGCAGTTGAACCTAAATCATGTATATCACAAGTATTTGAAGCTAAACCATTTGATTCCCATGGATTTGGAGCTAAGCCTTCTACTTCGCATTGATTTGAAGCTTAATCATGTATTTCGCTTGGATTTGAAGCTAAATCATGTGTTTCGCACGGACTTAAAGCTAACACGTTTGTTTCGCATGCAGTTGAACCTAAATCATGTATATCACAACTATTTGAAGCTAAACCATTTGATTCCCATGGATTTGGAGCTAAGCCTTCTACTTCGCATTGATTTGAAGCTTAATCGTGTATTTCGCTTGGATTTGAAGCTAAAGCATGTGTTTCGCACGGACTTAAAGCTAACACGTTTGTTTCGCATGCAGTTGAAGAAAAATCATGTATATCACAAGTATTAGAAGCTGAACCATTTGATTCGCATGGATTTGAAGCTAAGCCTTCTACTTCGCATTGATTTGAATCTAAATGATGAGTTTCGCATGGACTCGAAGCTAACTCGTTTGTTTCGCATGGATTTGAAGCTAACTCGTTTGTTTCGCATGCAGTTGAAGAAATATCATGTATATCACAAGTATTAGAAGCTGAACCATTTGATTCGCATGGATTTGAAGCTAAGCCTTCTACTTCGCATTGATTTGAAGCTTAATCGTGTATTTCGCTTGGATTTGAAGCTAAAGCATGTGTTTCGCACGGACTTAAAGCTAACACGTTTGTTTCGCATGCAGTTGAACCTAAATCATGTATATCACAAGTATTTGAAGCTAAACCATTTGATTCCCATGGATTTGGAGCTAAGCCTTCTACTTCGCATTGATTTGAAGCTTAATCATGTATTTCGCTTGGATTTGAAGCTAAATCATGTGTTTCGCACGGACTTAAAGCTAACACGTTTGTTTCGCATGCAGTTGAACCGAAATCATGTATATCACAAGTATTTGAAGCTAAACCATTTGATTCCCATGGATTTGAAGCTAAACCTTCTACTTCGCATTGATTTGAAGCTTAATCATGTATTTCGCTTGGATTTGAAGCTAAATCATGTGTTTCGCATGGACTTAAAGCTAACACGTTTGTTTCACACGCAGTTGAACCTAAATCATGTATATCACAAGTATTTGAAGCGAAACCATTTGTTTCGCATGGATTTGAAGCTGAGCCGTCTACTTCGCATTGATTTGAAGCTGAATCATGTGTTTAGCTTGTATTGGAATCTAACTCGCTTGTTTCGCATGCAGTCGAAGCTGAATCATGTATGAAACAAGTATTTGAAGCTAAACCATTTGTTTCGCATGGATTCGAAAATCAGTCTTCTATTTCGCACTGATTTGATGCTAAATCATGTGTTTCTCATGGATTTGAAGCTAACTCATTCGATTCGCATGGATTGGAAGCTAAGCCTTCTACTTCGCATTGATTTGAAGCAAAATCAAGTGTTTCGCTTGGATTTGAACCTAACTCGTTTATTTCGCATGCAGTTGAAGCTCAATCATGTATATAACAAGTATTTGAAGCTAATCCATTTGTTTCGCATGGATTCGAAAATCAGCCTCCTATTTCGCAATAATTTGAAGCAAAATCGTGTGTTTCTCATGGATTTGAAGCTAACTCGTTTCTATCGCATGGATTTAAAGCTAACTCGTTTGTTTCGCATGCTGTTGAAGCTAAATCTAGTATATCACAAGTATTTGAAGCTAAACCATTTGTTTCGCATGGATCCGAAAATCAGCCTTCTATTTCGCATTTATTTGAAGCTAAATCATGAGTTTCCCATGGATTTGAAGCTAACTCGTTTGTTTCGCATGGATTTGAAGATAAGCCATCTACTTCGCATGATTTGAAGCAAAATCAAGTGTTTCGCTTGGATTTGAAGCTAACTCTTTTGTTTCGCCTGCATGTGAAGCTAAATCATGTATATCACAAGTATTTGAAGCTAAACCATGTGATTCCCATGGATTTGTAGCTAAGCCTTCTACTTCGCATTGATTTGGAGCTAAATCATGTGTTTCGCATGGATTTAAAGCTAACACTTTTCTTTCGCATGCTGTTGAAGCTAAATCATATATATCACAAGTATTTCAAGCTAAACCATTTGTTTCGAATGGATTCGAAAATCAGACTTCTATTTCGCAATGATTTGAAGCTAAATCATGTGTTTCTCATGGATTTGAAGCTAACTCGTTCGTTTCGCATGGATTTGAAGCTAACTCATTTGTTTCACATGCAGTTGAATCAAAATCATGTATATCACAAGTATTTGAAGCTAATCCATTTGATTCGCATGGATTTGAAGATAAGCCTTCTACTTCGCATTGATTTGAAGCTTAATCATGCATTTCGCTTGGATTTGAAGCTAAATCATGTGTTTCGCATGGACTTAAAGCTAACACGTTTGTTTCGCATGCAGTTGAACCTAAATCACGTATATCACAAGTATTTGAAGCTAAACCATTTGTTTCGCATGGATTCGAAAATCAGCCTTCTATTTCGCATTGATTTGAAGCTAAATCATGAGTTTCGCATGGATTTAAAGTAACACGTTTGTTTCGCATGCAGTTGAGAGCAATCATGTATTTCACAAGTATTTGAAGCTAAACCATTTGTTTCGCATGGATTTGAAAATGAGCCTTCTATTTCGTATTGATTTGAAGATAAATCACGAGTTTCGTCTGGATTTGAAGCTAACTCGTTTGTTTCGCATGCAGTTGAAGCTAAATCATGTACATCACAAGTATTTGCAGCTAAACCATTTGTTTCGCATGGATCCGAAAATCAGCCTTCTATTTCGCATTGATTTGAAGCTAAATCATGAGTTTCCCATGGATTTGAAGCTAACTCGTTTGTTTCGCATGGATTTGAAGCTAACTCATTTGTTCCGCATGCAGTTGAATCAAAATCATGTATATCACAAGTATTTGAAGCTAATCCATTTGATTCGCATGGATTTGAAGATAAGCCATCTACTTCGCATTGATTTGAAGCAAAATCAAGTGTTTCGCTTGGATTTGAAGCTAACTCTTTTGTTTCGCCTGCATGTGAAGCTAAATCATGTATATCACAAGTATTTGAAGCTAAACCATGTGATTCCCATGGATTTGTAGCTAAGCCTTCTACTTCGCATTGATTTGGAGCTAAATCATGTGTTTCGCATGGATTTAAAGCTAACACTTTTGTTTCGCATGCTGTTGAAGCTAAATCATATATATCACAAGTATTTCAAGCTAAACCATTTGATTCCCATGGATTTGGAGCTAAACCATTACTTCGCATTGATTTGGAGCTAAACCATGTTTTTTGCATGGATTTAAAGATAACACGATTGTTTCGCATGCAGTTGAAGCTAAATCATGTATATCACAAGTATTTGAAGCTAAACCATTTGTTTCGCATGGATTCGAAAATCAGCCTTCTATTTCGCAATGATTTGAAGCTGAATCATGTGTTTCTCATGGATTTGAAGATAACTCGATTCTATCGCATGGATTTAAAGCTAACTCTTTTGTTTCGCATGCTGATGAAGCTAAAGCTAGTATATCACAAGTATTTGAAGCTAAACCATTTGATTCGTATGGATTTGAAGCTAAGCCTTCTACTTCGCATTGATTTGAAGCTTAATCATGTATTTGCTTGGATTTGAAGCTAAATCATGTGTTTCGCATGGACTTAAAGCTAACACGTTTGTTTCGCATGCAGTTGAACCTAAATCATGTATATCACAAGTATTTGAAGCTAAACCATTTTTTTCGCATGGATTCGAAAATCAGTCTTCTATTTCGCAATGATTTGTTGCTAAATCATGTGTTTCTCATGGATTTGAAGCTAGCTCGTTTCCATCGCATGGATTTATAGCTAACTCGTTTGTTTCGCATGCTGTTGAATCTAAATCTAGTATATCACAAGTATTTGAAGCTAAACCATTTGTTTCGCATGGATTCGTAAATCAGCCTTCTATTTCGCATTGATTTGAATCTAAATCATGAGTTTCGCATGGATTTGAAGCTAACTCGTTTGTTTCGCATGGATTTGATGCTAACTCGTTTGTTTCGCATGCAGTTGAAGAAAAATCATGTGTATCACAAGTATTAGAAGCTGAACCATTTGATTCGCATGGATTTGAAGCTAAGCCTTCTACTTCGCATTGATTTGAAGCTTAATCATGCATTTCGCTTGGATTTGAAGCTAAATCATGTGTTTCGCATGGACTTAAAGCTAACACGTTTGTTTCGCATGCAGTTGAACCTAAATCACGTATATCACAAGTATTTGAAGCTAAACCATTTGTTTCGCATGGATTCGAAAATCAGCCTTCTATTTCGCATTGATTTGAAGCTAAATCATGAGTTTCGCATGGATTTAAAGTAACACGTTTGTTTCGCATGCAGTTGAGAGCAATCATGTATTTCACAAGTATTTGAAGCTAAACCATTTGTTTCGCATGGATTTGAAAATGAGCCTTCTATTTCGTATTGATTTGAAGATAAATCACGAGTTTCGTCTGGATTTGAAGCTAACTCGTTTGTTTCGCATGCAGTTGAAGCTAAATCATGTACATCACAAGTATTTGCAGCTAAACCATTTGTTTCGCATGGATCCGAAAATCAGCCTTCTATTTCGCATTGATTTGAAGCTAAATCATGAGTTTCCCATGGATTTGAAGCTAACTCGTTTGTTTCGCATGGATTTGAAGCTAACTCATTTGTTCCGCATGCAGTTGAATCAAAATCATGTATATCACAAGTATTTGAAGCTAATCCATTTGATTCGCATGGATTTGAAGATAAGCCATCTACTTCGCATTGATTTGAAGCAAAATCAAGTGTTTCGCTTGGATTTGAAGCTAACTCTTTTGTTTCGCCTGCATGTGAAGCTAAATCATGTATATCACAAGTATTTGAAGCTAAACCATGTGATTCCCATGGATTTGTAGCTAAGCCTTCTACTTCGCATTGATTTGGAGCTAAATCATGTGTTTCGCATGGATTTAAAGCTAACACTTTTGTTTCGCATGCTGTTGAAGCTAAATCATATATATCACAAGTATTTCAAGCTAAACCATTTGATTCCCATGGATTTGGAGCTAAACCATTACTTCGCATTGATTTGGAGCTAAACCATGTTTTTTGCATGGATTTAAAGATAACACGATTGTTTCGCATGCAGTTGAAGCTAAATCATGTATATCACAAGTATTTGAAGCTAAACCATTTGTTTCGCATGGATTCGAAAATCAGCCTTCTATTTCGCAATGATTTGAAGCTGAATCATGTGTTTCTCACGGATTTGAAGATAACTCGATTCTATCGCATGGATTTAAAGCTAACTCTTTTGTTTCGCATGCTGATGAAGCTAAAGCTAGTATATCACAAGTATTTGAAGCTAAACCATTTGATTCGTATGGATTTGAAGCTAAGCCTTCTACTTCGCATTGATTTGAAGCTTAATCATGTATTTGCTTGGATTTGAAGCTAAATCATGTGTTTCGCATGGACTTAAAGCTAACACGTTTGTTTCGCATGCAGTTGAACCTAAATCATGTATATCACAAGTATTTGAAGCTAAACCATTTTTTTCGCATGGATTCGAAAATCAGTCTTCTATTTCGCAATGATTTGTTGCTAAATCATGTGTTTCTCATGGATTTGAAGCTAGCTCGTTTCCATCGCATGGATTTATAGCTAACTCGTTTGTTTCGCATGCTGTTGAATCTAAATCTAGTATATCACAAGTATTTGAAGCTAAACCATTTGTTTCGCATGGATTCGTAAATCAGCCTTCTATTTCGCATTGATTTGAATCTAAATCATGAGTTTCGCATGGATTTGAAGCTAACTCGTTTGTTTCGCATGGATTTGAAGCTAACTCGTTTGTTTCGCATGCAGTTGAAGAAAAATCATGTGTATCACAAGTATTAGAAGCTGAACCATTTGATTCGCATGGATTTGAAGCTAAGCCTTCTACTTCGCATTGATTTGAAGCTTAATCATGTATTTCGCTTGGATTTGAAGCTAAATCATGTTTCGCATGGACTTAAAGCTAACACGTTTGTTTCGCATGCAGTTGAACCTAAATCATGTATATCACAAGTATTTGAAGCTAAACCATTTGTTTCGCATGGATTCGAAAATCAGCCTTCTATTTCGCATTGATTTGAAGCTAAATCATGAGTTTCGCATGGACTTAAAGCTAACACGTTTGTTTCGCATGCAGTTGACCCTAAATCATGTATATCACAAGTATTTGAAGCTAAACAATTTGATTCCCATGGATTTGGAGCTAAACCTACTACTTCGCATTGATTTGGAGCTAAACCATGTGTTTTGCATGGATTTAAAGCTAAATCATGTGTTTCGCATGGACTTAAAGCTAACAAGTTTGTTTCGCATGCAGTTGAACCTAAATCATGTATATCACAAGTATTTGAAGCTAAACCATTTGATTCCCATGGATTTGGAGCTAAGCCTTCTACTTCGCATTGATTTGAAGCTTAATCATGTATTTCGCTTGGATTTGAAGCTAAATCATGTGTTTCGCACGGACTTAAAGCTAACACGTTTGTTTCGCATGCAGTTGAACCTAAATCATGTATATCACAACTATTTGAAGCTAAACCATTTGATTCCCATGGATTTGGAGCTAAGCCTTCTACTTCGCATTGATTTGAAGCTTAATCGTGTATTTCGCTTGGATTTGAAGCTAAAGCATGTGTTTCGCACGGACTTAAAGCTAACACGTTTGTTTCGCATGCAGTTGAAGAAAAATCATGTATATCACAAGTATTAGAAGCTGAACCATTTGATTCGCATGGATTTGAAGCTAAGCCTTCTACTTCGCATTGATTTGAATCTAAATGATGAGTTTCGCATGGACTCGAAGCTAACTCGTTTGTTTCGCATGGATTTGAAGCTAACTCGTTTGTTTCGCATGCAGTTGAAGAAATATCATGTATATCACAAGTATTAGAAGCTGAACCATTTGATTCGCATGGATTTGAAGCTAAGCCTTCTACTTCGCATTGATTTGAAGCTTAATCGTGTATTTCGCTTGGATTTGAAGCTAAAGCATGTGTTTCGCACGGACTTAAAGCTAACACGTTTGTTTCGCATGCAGTTGAACCTAAATCATGTATATCACAAGTATTTGAAGCTAAACCATTTGATTCCCATGGATTTGGAGCTAAGCCTTCTACTTCGCATTGATTTGAAGCTTAATCATGTATTTCGCTTGGATTTGAAGCTAAATCATGTGTTTCGCACGGACTTAAAGCTAACACGTTTGTTTCGCATGCAGTTGAACCGAAATCATGTATATCACAAGTATTTGAAGCTAAACCATTTGATTCCCATGGATTTGAAGCTAAACCTTCTACTTCGCATTGATTTGAAGCTTAATCATGTATTTCGCTTGGATTTGAAGCTAAATCATGTGTTTCGCATGGACTTAAAGCTAACACGTTTGTTTCACACGCAGTTGAACCTAAATCATGTATATCACAAGTATTTGAAGCGAAACCATTTGTTTCGCATGGATTTGAAGCTGAGCCGTCTACTTCGCATTGATTTGAAGCTGAATCATGTGTTTAGCTTGTATTGGAATCTAACTCGCTTGTTTCGCATGCAGTCGAAGCTGAATCATGTATGAAACAAGTATTTGAAGCTAAACCATTTGTTTCGCATGGATTCGAAAATCAGTCTTCTATTTCGCACTGATTTGATGCTAAATCATGTGTTTCTCATGGATTTGAAGCTAACTCATTCGATTCGCATGGATTGGAAGCTAAGCCTTCTACTTCGCATTGATTTGAAGCAAAATCAAGTGTTTCGCTTGGATTTGAACCTAACTCGTTTATTTCGCATGCAGTTGAAGCTCAATCATGTATATAACAAGTATTTGAAGCTAATCCATTTGTTTCGCATGGATTCGAAAATCAGCCTCCTATTTCGCAATAATTTGAAGCAAAATCGTGTGTTTCTCATGGATTTGAAGCTAACTCGTTTCTATCGCATGGATTTAAAGCTAACTCGTTTGTTTCGCATGCTGTTGAAGCTAAATCTAGTATATCACAAGTATTTGAAGCTAAACCATTTGTTTCGCATGGATCCGAAAATCAGCCTTCTATTTCGCATTTATTTGAAGCTAAATCATGAGTTTCCCATGGATTTGAAGCTAACTCGTTTGTTTCGCATGGATTTGAAGATAAGCCATCTACTTCGCATGATTTGAAGCAAAATCAAGTGTTTCGCTTGGATTTGAAGCTAACTCTTTTGTTTCGCCTGCATGTGAAGCTAAATCATGTATATCACAAGTATTTGAAGCTAAACCATGTGATTCCCATGGATTTGTAGCTAAGCCTTCTACTTCGCATTGATTTGGAGCTAAATCATGTGTTTCGCATGGATTTAAAGCTAACACTTTTCTTTCGCATGCTGTTGAAGCTAAATCATATATATCACAAGTATTTCAAGCTAAACCATTTGTTTCGAATGGATTCGAAAATCAGACTTCTATTTCGCAATGATTTGAAGCTAAATCATGTGTTTCTCATGGATTTGAAGCTAACTCGTTCGTTTCGCATGGATTTGAAGCTAACTCATTTGTTTCTCATGCAGTTGAAGCAAAATCATGTATATCACAAGTAATTGAAGCTAAACCATTTGATTCGCATGCATTTGGAGCTAAGCATTCTACTTCGCATTGATTTGAAGCTAAATCATGTGTAACGCTTGGATATGAAGCTCACGCGTTTGTTTTTCCATCATTTGAAGCTCTGTTTCTTATATCGCAAGTATTTGAAGCTGAATCATTTGTTTCGCATGAATATTAAGCAAAACCATGTGCTTCGAATGAATTTGAAGCTAGATCATGTTTTCCGCATGTATTTAAAGCGAACACGTTTGTTTCGCATGCAGTTGAAGCTAAATCATGTATATCACAAGTACTTGAATCTAAACCATTTGATTCGCATGGATTTGAAGATAAGCCACCTACTTCGCATTGATTTGAAGCAAAATCAAGTGTTTCGCTTGGATTTGAAGCTAACTCTTTTGTTTCGCCTGCATGTGAAGCTAAATCATGTATATCACAAGTATTTGAAGCTAAACCATGTGATTCCCATGGATTTGTAGCTAAGCCTTCTACTTCGCATTGATTTGGAGCTAAATCATGTGTTTCG
Source organism: Megalopta genalis (assembly GCF_051020955.1). Taxonomy (NCBI): domain Eukaryota; kingdom Metazoa; phylum Arthropoda; class Insecta; order Hymenoptera; family Halictidae; genus Megalopta; species Megalopta genalis. The sequence goes on from NW_027477412.1 coordinate 24,397, forward strand.
CATGGATTTAAAGCTAACACTTTTGTTTCGCATGCTGTTGAAGCTAAATCATATATATCACAAGTATTTCAAGCTAAACCATTTGATTCCCATGGATTTGGAGCTAAACCATTACTTCGCATTGATTTGGAGCTAAACCATGTGTTTTGCATGGATTTAAAGATAACACGATTGTTTCGCATGCAGTTGAAGCTAAATCATGTATATCACAAGTATTTGAAGCTAATCCATTTGATTCGCATGGATTTGAAGATAAGCCACCTACTTCGCATTGATTTGAAGCAAAATCAAGTGTTTCGCTTGGATTTGAAGCTAACTCTTTTGTTTCGCCTGCATGTGAAGCTAAATCATGTATATCACAAGTATTTGAAGCTAAACCATGTGATTCCCATGGATTTGTAGCTAAGCCTTCTACTGCGCATTGATTTGGAGCTAAATCATGTGTTTCGCATGGATTTAAAGCTAACACTTTTGTTTCGCATGCTGTTGAAGCTAAATCATATATATCACAAGTATTTCAAGCTAAACCATTTGATTCCCATGGATTTGGAGCTAAACCATTACTTCGCATTGATTTGGAGCTAAACCATGTGTTTTGCATGGATTTAAAGATAACACGATTGTTTCGCATCCAGTTGAAGCTAAATCATGTATATCACAAGTATTTGAAGCTAAACCATTTGTTTCGCATGGATTCGAAAATCAGCCTTCTATTTCGCAATGATTTGAAGCTGAATCATGTGTTTCTCATGGATTTGAAGATAACTCGATTCTATCGCATGGATTTAAAGCTAACTCGTTTGTTTCGCATGCTGATGAAGCTAAAGCTAGTATATCACAAGTATTTGAAGCTAAACCATTTGATTCGTATGGATTTGAAGCTAAGCCTTCTACTTCGCATTGATTTGAAGCTAAATCAAGTGTTTCGTTAAGGTTTGAAGAAAACTCGTTTGTTTCGCATGCAGTTGAAGCTATATCACTTATGCTCGCAAGTATTTGAAGCTAAATCATTCGTTTCGCATGGAGTTGAAGCTAAGCCTTCCACATCGCATTGATTTGAAGATAAATCATGTGTTTCGCTTGGATTTCAAGCAAACTCGTTTGTTTCGCATGCAGTTGAAGCTAAATCATGTATATCACAAGTATTAGAAGATAATCCATTTGTTTTGAATGGATTCGAAAATCAGCCTTCTATTTCGCATTGATTTGAAGCTAAATCATGTGTTTCTCATGGATTTAAAGTAACACGTTTGTTTCGCATGCAGTTGAAGCTAAATCATGTACATCACAAGTATTTGCAGCTAAACCATTTCTTTCGCATGGATTCGAAAATCAGCCTTCTATTTCGCAATGAATTGAAGCTAAATCATGTGTTTCTCATGGATTTGAAGCTAACTCGTTCGTTTCGCATGGATTTGAAGCTAACTCATTTGTTCCGCATGCAGTTGAAGCAAAATCATGTATATCACAAGTAATTGAAGCTAAACCATTCGATTCGAATGGATTTGAAGATAAGCCATCTACTTCGCATTGATTTGAAGCAAAATCAAGTGTTTCGCTTGGATTTGAAGCTAACTCGTTTGTTTCGCATGCAGTTGAAGCTATATCATGTATATCACAAGTATTTGAAGCTAAACCATGTGATTCCCATGGATTTGTAGCTAAGCCTTCTACTTCGCATTGATTTGGAGTTAAATCATGTGTTTCGCATGAATTTAAAGCTAACACTTTTGTTTCGCATGCTGTTGAAGCTAAATCATGTATATCACAAGTATTTGAAGATAATCCATTTGTTTTGCATGGATTCGAAAATCAGCCTTCTATTTCGCATTGATTTGAAGCTAAATCATGTGTTTCTCATGGATTTAAAGTAACACGTTTGTTTCGCATGCAGTTGAGAGCAATCATGTATTTCACAAGTATTTGAAGCTAAACCATTTGTTTCGCATGGATTTGAAAATGAGCCTTCTATTTCGTATTGATTTGAATATAAATCACGAGTTTCGTCTGGATTTGAAGCTAACTCGTTTGTTTCGCATGCAGTTGAAGCTAAATCATGTACATCACAAGTATTTGCAGCTAAACCATTCGTTTCGCATGGATCCGAAAAACAGCCTTCTATTTCGCATTGATTTGAAGCTAAATCATGAGTTTCCCATGGATTTGAAGCTAACTCGTTTGTTTCGCATGGATTTGAAGCTAACTCATTTGTTCCGCATGCAGTTGAATCAAAATCATGTATATCACAAGTATTTGAAGCTAATCCATTTGATTCGCATGGATTTGAAGATAAGCCATCTACTTCGCATTGATTTGAAGCAAAATCAAGTGTTTCGCTTGGATTTGAAGCTAACTCTTTTGTTTCGCCTGCATGTGAAGCTAAATCATGTATATCACAAGTATTTGAAGCTAAACCATGTGATTCCCATGGATTTGTAGCTAAGCCTTCTACTTCGCATTGATTTGGAGCTAAATCATGTGTTTCGCATGGATTTAAAGTTAACACTTTTGTTTCGCATGCTGTTGAAGCTAAATCATATATATCACAAGTATTTCAAGCTAAACCATTTGATTCCCATGGATTTGGAGCTAAACCATTACTTCGCATTGATTTGGAGCTAAACCATGTGTTTTGCATGGATTTAAAGATAACACGATTGTTTCGCATGCAGTTGAAGCTAAATCATGTATATCACAAGTATTTGAAGCTAAACCATTTGTTTCGCATGGATTCGAAAATCAGCCTTCTATTTCGCAATGATTTGAAGCTGAATCATGTGTTTCTCATGGATTTGAAGATAACTCGATTCTATCGCATGGATTTAAAGCTAACTCTTTTGTTTCGCATGCTGATGAAGCTAAAGCTAGTATATCACAAGTATTTGAAGCTAAACCATTTGATTCGTATGGATTTGAAGCTAAGCCTTCTACTTCGCATTGATTTGAAGCTAAATCAAGTGTTTCGTTAAGGTTTGAAGAAAACTCGTTTGTTTCGCATGCAGTTGAAGCTATATCACTTATGCTCGCAAGTATTTGAAGCTAAATCATTCGTTTCGCATGGAGTTGAAGCTAAGCCTTCCACTTCGCATTGATTTGAAGATAAATCATGTGTTTCGCTTGGATTTCAAGCAAACTCGTTTGTTTCGCATGCAGTTGAAGCTAAATCATGTATATCACAAGTATTAGAAGATAATCCATTTGTTTTGAATGGATTCGAAAATCAGCCTTCTATTTCGCATTGATTTGAAGCTAAATCATGTGTTTCTCATGGATTTAAAGTAACACGTTTGTTTCGCATGCAGTTGAAGCTAAATCATGTACATCACAAGTATTTGCAGCTAAACCATTTCTTTCGCATGGATTCGAAAATCAGCCTTCTATTTCGCAATGAATTGAAGCTAAATCATGTGTTTCTCATGGATTTGAAGCTAACTCGTTCGTTTCGCATGGATTTGAAGCTAACTCATTTGTTTCTCATGCAGTTGAAGCAAAATCATGTATATCACAAGTAATTGAAGCTAAACCATTTGATTCGCATGGATTTGGAGCTAAGCATTCTACTTCGCATTGATTTGGGGCAAAATCATGTGTTTCGCATGTATTTATAGCTAACACGTTTGTTTCGCATGCAGTTGAAGCTAAATCATGTATATCACAAGTATTTGAAGCTAAACCATTTGATTCGCATGGATTTGAAGCTAAGCCTTCTATTTCGCAATGAATTGAAGCTAAATCATGTGTTTCTCATGGATTTGAAACTAACTCGTTTCTATCGCATGGATTTAAAGCTAACTCGTTTGTTTCGCATGCTGACGAAGCTAAATCTAGTATATCACAAGTATTTGAAGCTAAACCATTTGTTTCGCATGTATTTGTAGCTAAGCCTTCTACTTCGCATTGATTTGGAGCTAAATCATGAGTTTCCCATGGATTTGAAGCTAACTCGTTTGTTTCGCATGGATTTGAAGCTAACTCATTTGTTCCGCATGCAGTTGAATCAAAATCATGTATATCACAAGTATTTGAAGCTAATCCATTTGATTCGAATGGATTTGAAGATAAGCCATCTACTTCGCATTGATTTGAAGCAAAATCAAGTGTTTCGCTTGGATTTAATGCGAACACGTTTGTTTCGCATGCAGTTGAAGCAAAATCATGTATATCACAAGTATTTGAAGCGAATCCATTTGATTCGCATGGATTTGAAGATAAGCCATCTACTTCGCAATGATTTGCAGAAAAATCAAGTGTTTCGCTTGGATTTGAAGCTAACTCGTTTGTTTCTCATGCAGTTGAAGTTATATCACTTATGCTCGCAAGTATTTGAAGCTAAATCATTCGTTTCGCAAGGATATGAAGCTAAATGATGTGTCCCACTAGTACTTGAAGCTAAACCATTTCTTTCGCATGGATTTGAAGCTAAGCCTTCTACTTCGCATTGATATGAAGCTAAATCATGTGTTTCGCATGGATTTGAATCTAACTCGATTGTTTCGCGTGCATTTGAAGTTATATCACATATATCGCAATTATCTGAAGAAAAATCATTTGTTTCTCATGTATTTGAAGCTAAGCCTGCTACTTCGCATTGATTTGATGCTGAATCATGTGTTTCGTATGGATTTGAAACTAACTCGTTTGTTACGCATGCAGTTGAAGCTAAATCATGTATATCACAAGTATTTTAAGCTAAACCATTTGATTCGCATGGATTTGAAGATAATCCTCCTACTTCGCATTAATTTGAAGCTAACTCGATTGATTCGACTGCATTTGAATCTATATCACTTATATCGCAATTATCTGAAGATAAATCATTTGTTTCTCATGTATTTGAAGCTAAGCCTGCTACTTCGCATTGATTTGATGTTGAATCATGTGTTTCGCTTGGATTTGAAGCTAACTCGTCTGTTTCGCATGCAGTTGAAGCTAAATCATGTTTATCACAAGTATCTGAACCTAACCATCTGTTTCGCATGAATATTAAGCTAAACCATGTGTTTCGCATGAATTTGAAGCTAAATGATGTCTTTCGCTTGGTTTTGCAGCTAACTCTTTTGTTTCGCCTGCATTTGAAGATAAATCATGTATAGCACAAGTATTTGAAGCTAAACCATTTGTATCGCGTGGATTTGAACCTAAGCCTTCCACTTCGCATTGATTTGAAACTAACTCCATTGTTTCGCCTGCATTTGAAGCTATATCACTTACATCGCAATTATCTGAAGATAAATCATTTGTTTCTCATGTATTTGAAGCTAAGCCGTCTATTTCGCATTGATTTGAACCTAAATAATGTGTTTCGCTTGGATTTGAAGCTAACTCGTTTTTTTCGCCTGTATTTGGAGATAAATCATGTATATCTCAAGTACTTAGAGCTAAACCATTCGCTTCGCATGGATTTGAAGCAATGCCTTCAACGTCGCATTGATTTGAAGATAAATCATGTGTTTCGCTTGGATTTGAAGCTAACTCGTTTGTTTCGCATGCAGTTGAAATTAAATCATGTATATCACAAGTATTTGAAGCTAAACCACTTGTTTCACATTGATTTGATGATACGCCTTCTACGTCGCATTGATTTGAAGCTAAGCCTTCTATTTCGCATTGATTTGAATGTAAATCATGTGTTTCGCTTGGATTTGAAGCTAACTCGTTTGTTTCGCATGCAGTTGAAGCTAAATCATGTTTATCAGAAGTACCTGAATGTAAACCATCTGTTTCGCATGAATATTGAGCTAAACTATGTGATTCGCATGAATTTGAAGCTAAATGATGTGTTTCGCTTGGTTTTGAAGCTAACTCTTTTGCTTCGCCTGCATTTGAAGATAAATCATGTATAGCACAAGTATTTGAAGCTAAACCATTTGTATCGCGTGGATTTGAAGCTAAGCGTTCCACTTCGCATTGATTTGAAGCTAACTCGATTGTTTCGCCTGCATTTGAAGCTCTATCACTTACATCGCAATTATCTGAAGATAAATCATTTGTTTCTCATGTATTTGAGGCTAAGCCGTCTATTTCGAATTTATTTGAAGCTAAATCATCTGTTTCGCATGCATGTGAAGCTAACTCGTGTTTTTCGCCTGTATTTGAAGATAAATCATGTATATCACAAGTATTTGAAGCTAAACCATTCGCATCGCATGGATTTGAAGCAAAGCCTTCAACTTCGCATTGACTTGAAGATAAATCATGTGTTTCGCTTGGATTTGAAGCTAACTCGTTTCTTTCGCATGCAGTTGAAGCTAAATTATGTATATCACAAGTATTTGAAGCTAAACCATTTGTTTCGCATGGATTTGAAGATAAGCCTTCTACGTCGCATTAATTTGAAGCCAACTCGATTGATTCGACTGCATTTGAAGCTATATCACTTATATCGCAATTATCTGAAGATAAATCATTTGTTTCTCATGTATTTGCTGCTACGCCTTCTACTTCGCTTTGATTTGAAGCTAAAGCACGTGATTCGCATGGACTTGAAGTTAACTCGATTGTATCGCGTGCATTTGAAGCTATTTCACTTATATCTCAATTATCTGAAGATAAATCACTTGTTTCTCATGTATTTGAAGCTAAGCCTTCTACTTCGCTTTGATTTGAAGCTAAATCACGTGATTCGCATGGACTTGAAGTTAACTCGATTTTATCGCGTGCATTTGAAACTATATCACTTATGTCGCAATTATCTGAAGATAAATCATTGGTTTCTCATGTATTTGAACATAAGCCTTCTACTTCGCACTGATTTGAATCTAAATCATGTGTTTCGCTTGGATTTGAAGCTAACTCGTTTGTATCGCTTGCAGTTGACGCTAAATCATGTATATCACAAGTATTTGAAGCAAAACCATTTGATTCGCATGGATTTGAAACTGAGACTTCTACTTCGCATTCATTTGAAGCTGAATCATGTGATTCGCTTGGATTTGAAGCAAACTCGTTTGATTCGAATGCAGTTGAAGCTAAATAATGTATACTACAAGTATTTGAAGCTAAACCATTTGCTTCGCATGGATTTGAAGCTAAGCCTTCTACTTCGAACTGATTTGCAACTAAATCATGTGTTTCGCTTGGATTTGAAGATAACTCGTTTGTTTCGCATGCAGTTGAAGTTAAATCATTTGTGTCGCATGGATTTGATGCTAAGCCTACGGCTTCGCATTGATTTGAATCTAAATCATGTGTTTCGCATGGATGTAAAGCAAACTCGTGTGTTTCGCCTGCATTCGAAGTTATATCACGTATAATCGCAAGTATTTGAAGCTAAATCATTTGTGTCGCATGGATTTGAAGCTAAGCCTTCTACTTCGAACTGATTTGCAACTAAATGATGGGTTTCGCTTGGATTTCAAGATGACTCGTTTGTTTCGCATGTAGTTGAGGCTATATCACTTATATTCGCAAGTATTTGAAGCCAAATCATTCGTTTCGCATGGATTTGAAGCTAAGCATTCTACTTCGCATTGATTTGAAGCTAAATCATTTGCTTAGCTAGGATTTCAAGATAACTCGTTTCTTTCCCACGCAGCTGAAGCTAAATCATGTATACCACAAGTCTTTGGAGCTAAAACATTTGCTTCTCATGTATGTGAAGCTAAGCCTACCACTTCGCATTGATTTGAAGCTGAACCATGTGTTACGCATGGATATGATGCGAACTCGTTCGTTTCGCATGCAGTTGAAGCTTAATCATGTATAAACAAGTATTTGAAGCTAAACCATTTGTATCGCAAGGATTTGAAGCTACACCATGTGATTCGCAAGAATTTGAAGCTAAGTCATGTGTTTCGCTTGGATTTGAAGCTAACTCGTTTGTTTCGCATGCAGTTGAAGCTATATCACTTATGGTCGCAAGTATTTGAAGCTAAATCATTTGTTTCGCATGGAGTTCAAGCTAAGCCTTCTACTTCGCATTGATTTGGAGCTAAATCATGTGTTTCGCATGGATTTAAAGCTATCACGTTTCTTTCGCATGCAGTTGAAGCTAAATCATGTATATCATAAGTATTTGAAGCTAAACCATTTGTTTCGCATTGATTTGAAGCTAACTCGTTTGTTTCGCATGCAGTTGAAGCTATAACACTTCTATTCGCAAGTATTTGAAACATAATCATTCCCTTCGCATGTATTTGAAGCTAAGCCTTCAACTTCGCATTGATTTGAAGCTAAATCATGTGCTTCGCTTGGATTTCAAGATAACTCGTTTGTTTCCCACGCAGCTGAAGCCAAATCATGTATACCACAAGTATTTGGAGCTAAAACATTTGTTTCTCATGTATGTGAAGCTAAGCCTACCACTTCGCATTGATTTGAAGCTAAATCATGTGTTACGCATGGATTTGATGCGAACTCGTTCGTTTCGCATGCAGTTGAAGCTTAATCATGTATAAACAAGTATTTGAAGCTAAACCATTTGTATCGCAAGAATTTGAAGCTAAACCATGTGATTTGCGAGAATTTGAAGCACAATCATGTGTTTCGCTTGGATTTGAAGCTAACTCGTTTGTTTCGCATGCAGTTGAAGCTAAATCATGTATATCATAAGTATTTGAAGCTAAACCATTTGTTTCGCATTGATTTGAAGCTAAGCCGTCTACTTCGTATTGAACTGAAGCTAAATCATGTGTAACGCATGGATTTGATACTAACTCGTTTGTTTCGCATGCAGTTGAAGCTAAATCATGTATAATCAAGTATTTGAAGCTAAACCATTTGTATCGCAAGGATATGAAGCTAAACCATGTGTTTCGCAAGAATTTGAAGCTAAATCATGTGTTTCACTTGGATTTGAAACTAACTCGTTTGTTTCGCATGCAGTTGAAGATATATCGCTTATATTCGCAAGTATTTGAAACCAAATCATTCGTTTCGCATGAATTTGAAACTAGGGCTTCTACTTCGCATTGATTTGAAGCTAAATCATGTGTTTCGCTTGGATTTGAAGCTAACTCGTTTGTTTCACATGCAGTTGAAGCCATAACACTTCTATTCGAAAGTATTTGAAACTTAATCATTCCCTTCGCATGTATTTGAAGCTAAGCCTTCAACTTCGCATTGATTTGAAGCTAATTAATGTGCTTCGCTTGGATTTCAAGATAACTCGATTGTTTCCCACGCAGCTGAAGCCAAATCATGTATACCACAAGTATTTGGAGCTAAAACATTTGTTTCTCATGTATGTGAAGCTAAGCCTACCACTTCGCATTGATTTGAAGCTAAATCATGTGTTACGCATGGATTTGATGCTAACTCGTTTGTTTCGCATGCAGTTGAAGCTATAACACTTCAATTCGCAAGTATTTGAAACTTAATCATTCCCTTCGCATGTATTTGAAGCTAAGCCTTCAACTTCGCATTGATTTGAAGCTTAATCATGTGCTTCGCTTGGATTTCAAGATAACTCGTTTGTTTCCCACGCAGCTGAAGCCAAATCATGTATACCACAATTATTAGGAGCTAAAACATTTGTTTCTCATGTATGTGAAGCTAAGCCTACCACTTCGAATTGATTTGAAGCTACATCATGTGTTACGCATGGATTTGATGCTAACTCGTTCGTTTCGCATGCAGTTGAAGCTTAATCATGTATAAACAAGTATTTGAAGCTAAACCATTTGTATCGCAAGGATTTGAAGCTACACCATGTGATTCGCAAGAATTTGAAGCTAAACCATTTGTTTCGCATGGATTCGAAAATCAGCCTTCTATATCGCATTGATTTGGAGGTAAATCATGTCTTTCGCATGGACTTGAACCTCACTCGTTTTTTTGGCATGCAGTTGAAGCTAAATCATGTATATCACAAGTATTTGAAGCTAAACCATTTGTTTCGCATGGATTTGAAGATAAGCCTTTTACTTCGCATCGATTTGAAGCTCAACCATTTGTTTCGCATGGATTTGATGCTAAACCTTCTACTTGGCATTGATTTGAATCTAAATCATGTGTTTCGCTTAGATTTGAAGCTAACTCGATTGTTTCGCACGAATTTGAAGCTAAATCATGTATGTCACAAGTATTTGAATCTAAACCATTTGTATCGCAAGAATTTGAAGCTAAACCATGTGATTTGCAAGAATTTGAAGCTACATCATGTGTTTCGCTTGGATTTGAAGCTAATTCGTTTGTTTCGCATGCAGTTGAAGCTAAATCATGTATGTCATAAGTATTTGAAGCTAAACCATTTGTTTCGCATTGATTTGAAGCTAAGCCGTCTACTTCGTATTGATCTGAAGCTAAATCATGTGTTACGCATGGATTTGATGCTAACTCGTTTGTTTCGCATGCAGTTGAAGCTAAATCATGTATAATCAAGTATTTGAAGTTAAACCATTTGTATCGCAAGGATTTGAAGCTAAACCATGTGTTTCGCAAGAATTTGAAGCTAAATCATGTGTTTCACTTGGATTTGAAACTAACTCGTTTGTTTCGCATGCAGTTGAAGATAAATCGCTTATGTTCGCAAGTATTTGAAACCAAATCATTCGTTTCGCATGAATGTGAAACTAGGGCTTCTACTTCGCATTGATTTGAAGCTAAATCATGTGTTTCGCTTGGATTTGAAGCTACCTCGTTTGTTTCACATGCAGTTGACGCTATAACACTTCTATTCGCAAGTATTTGAAACTTAATCATTCCCTTCGCATGTATTTGAAGCTAAGCCTTCAACTTCGCATTGATTTGAAGCTAATTAATGTGCTTCGCTTGGATTTCAAGATAACTCGTTTGTTTCCCACGCAGCTGAAGCCAAATCATGTATACCACAAGTATTTGGAGCTAAAACATTTGTTTCTCATGTATGTGAAGCTAAGCCTACCACTTCGCATTGATTTGAAGCTAAATCATGTGTTACGCATGGATTTGATGCTAACTCGTTTGTTTCGCATGCAGTTGAAGCTAAGTCATGTATAAACAAGTATTTGAAGCTAACCCATTTGTATCGCAAGGATTTCAAGCTAACCCATGTGATTCGCAAGAATTTGAAGCTAAATCATGTGTTTCGCTTGGATTTGAAGCTAACACGTTCGTTTCGCATGCAGTTGAACCTAAAACATGTACATCACAAGTATCTGTATATAATACATCTGTTTCGCAAGAATATGAAGCTAGGAAGCTAATCCATGTGACTCGCATGAATTTGAAGCTAAATCGTGTGTTTCGCATGGATTTGAAGCTAACTTGTTTGTATCGCCTGCATTTGGTGCTAAATCATGTATATCACAGGTATTTGCAGCAAAACCATTTGATTCGTATGGTTTCGAATATATGCCTTCTACTTCGCATTGACTTGAAGCTAAATCATGTGTTTTGTATGGATTTGAAGCTAACTCGTTTGTTTCGCATGCACTTGAAGCTAAATCATGTGTATCACAAGTATTTGAAACTAAACCATTTGTTTCGCATTGATGTGAAGCTAAGCCTTCCACTTCGCATTGATTTGGAGGTAAATCATGTGCTTCGCATGGATTTGAAACTAACTCGTTTGTTTCCCACGCAGCTGAAGCTAAATTATGTATACCACAAGTATTTGGAGCTAAAACATTTCTTTCTCATGTATGTGAAGCTAAGCCTACCACATCGCATTGATTTGAAACTAAATCATGTATTTCGCATGGATTTGAATCTAACTCGATTGTTTCGCGTGAATTTGAAGCTAAATCATGTATGTCACAAGTATTTGAAGCTAAACCATTTGTATCGCAAGAATTTGAAGCTAAACCATGTGATTTGCGAGAATTTGAAGCTAAATCATGTCTTTCTCTTGGATTTGAAGCTAACTCGTTTGTTTCGCATGCAGTTGAAGCTAAAACATGTATATAACAATTATTTGAAGCTAAATCATTTGTGTCGCATGGATTTGAAGCTAAGCCTTTTACTTCGCATTGATTTGAAGCTAAATCATGGGTTTCGCATGTATTTGATGCTAAACCTTCTACTTGGCATTGATTTGAATCTAAATCATGTGTTTCGCTTGGATTTGAAGCTAACTCGTTTGTTTCGCATGAATTTGAAGCTAAATCATGTATGTCACAAGTAATTGAAGCTAAACCATTTGTATCGCAAGAATTTGAAGCTAAACCATGTGATTTGCGAGAATTTGAAGCTAAATCATGTGTTTCGCATGGATTTGAAGCTAACTCGTTTGTTTCGCATGCAGTTGGTGCTAAATCATGTATATCACAAGTATCTGAAGCTGAACCATTTGATTCTCATGAATATTAAGCTAAACCATGTGTTTCTCATGAATATTAAGATAAACCAAGTGTTTCGCATGAATTTGAAAATAAATCATGTGTTTCACATGGATTTGAAGCTGACTCGTTTGTTTCGCCTGCATTTGAAGCTATATCACTTATATCGCAAGTATTTGAAGCTAAACCATTCGTTTCGCATGGATTTGAATCTAAGCCATCTACTTCGCATTGATTTGAAGCAGAATCATGTGTTTCGCTTGGATTTGAAGTTCACTCGTTTGTTTTGCCTGCATTTATAGCTATATCACTTATATCGCAAGTATATGAATCTAAAAAATGTGTATCGCATGGATTTGATGCTAATCCTTCTACTCCGCATGTTTTGAAGCTAAATCATGTGTTCCGTATCGATTTGAAGCTAACTCGTTTGTTTCGCCTTCATTTGAAGCTTAATCATGTATATCACAAGTATTTGAAGCTAAACCATTTGTTTCGCATTGTTTTGAAGATAAGCCTTCTACTTCGCATTGATTTGAAGCTAAATCATGTGATTCGCATGGATTTGAAGCTAACTCGTTTGTTTCGCCTGCATTTGAAGCTATTTCACTCATATTCGCAAGTACTTGTAAGTTAATCATTCGCTTCGCATGGATTAGCATCTAAGCCTTCAACTTCGCATTGATTTGAAGCTAAATCATGTGTTTCGCTTGGATTTGAAGCTAACTCGTTTGTTTAGCATGCTATTCCAGCTAAATCATGTATATCACAAGTATTTGTAGCTCATTCATTTGATTCGCATGGATTTGAAACTAAGCCTTCTAGTTCAAATTAAGTTGAAGCTAAATCATGTGTTTCGCATGGATTTGAAGCTAACTCGTTTGTTTCGCATGCAGTTGGTGCTAAATCATGTATATCACAAGTATCTGAAGCTGAACCATTTGATTCTCATGAATATTAAGCTAAACCATGTGTTTCTCATGAATATTAAGATAAACCAAGTGTTTCGCATGAATTTGAAAATAAATCATATGTTTCACATGGATTTGAAGCTGACTCGTTTGTTTCGCCTGCATTTGAAGCTATATCACTTATATCGCAAGTATTTGAAGCTAAACCATTCGTTTCGCATGGATTTGAAACTAAGCCATCTACTTCGCATTGATTTGAAGCAGAATCATGTGTTTCGCTTGGATTTGAAGTTCACTCGTTTGTTTTGCCTGCATTTAAAGCTATATCACTTATATCGCAAGTATATGAATCTAAATAATCTGTATCGCATGGATTTGATGCTAATCCTTCTACTTCGCATTGATTTGAAGCTAAATCATGTGTTTCGCACGGATTTGAAGATAACTCGTTTGTTTAGCATGCAGTTGAATCTATAACACTTATATTCGCAAGTATTTGAAACTTAATCATTCCCTTCGCATGTATTTGAAGCTAAGCCTTCAACTTCGCATTGATTTGAAGCTTAATCATGTGCTTCGCTTGGATTTCAAGATAACTCGTTTGTTTCCCACGCAGCTGAAGCCAAATCATGTATACCACAATTATTAGGAGCTAAAACATTTGTTTCTCATGTATGTGAAGCTAAGCCTACCACTTCGCATTGATTTGAAGCTAAATTATGTGTTACGCATGGATTTGATGCTAACTCGTTCGTTTCGCATGCAGTTGAAGCTTAATCATGTATAAACAAGTATTTGAAGCTAAACCATTTGTATCGCAAGGATTTGAAGCTACCCCATGTGATTCGCAAGAATTTGAAGCTAAACCATTTGTTTCGCATGGATTCGAAAATCAGCCTTCTATATCGCATTGATTTGGAGGTAAATCATGTCTTTCGCATGGACTTGAACCTCACTCGTTTTTTTGGCATGCAGTTGAAGCTAAATCTTGTATATCACAAGTATTTGAAGCTAAACCATTTGTTTCGCATGGATTTGAAGATAAGCCTTTTACTTCGCATCGATTTGAAGCTCAACCATTTGTTTCGCATGGATTTGATGCTAAACCTTCTACTTGGCATTGATTTGAATCTAAATCATGTGTTTCGCTTAGATTTGAAGCTAACTCGATTGTTTCGCACGAATTTGAAGCTAAATCATGTATGTCACAAGTATTTGAATCTAAACCATTTGTATCGCAAGAATTTGAAGCTAAACCATGTGATTTGCAAGAATTTGAAGCTACATCATGTGTTTCGCTTGGATTTGAAGCTAATTCGTTTGTTTCGCATGCAGTTGAAGCTAAATCATGTATGTCATAAGTATTTGAAGCTAAACCATTTGTTTCGCATTGATTTGAAGCTAAGCCGTCTACTTCGTATTGATCTGAAGCTAAATCATGTGTTACGCATGGATTTGATGCTAACTCGTTTGTTTCGCATGCAGTTGAAGCTAAATCATGTATAATCAAGTATTTGAAGTTAAACCATTTGTATCGCAAGGATTTGAAGCTAAACCATGTGTTTCGTAAGAATTTGAAGCTAAATCATGTGTTTCACTTGGATTTGAAACTAACTCGTTTGTTTCGCATGCAGTTGAAGATATATCGCTTATATTCGCAAGTATTTGAAACCAAATCATTCGTTTCGCATGAATGTGAAACTAGGGCTTCTACTTCGCATTGATTTGAAGCTAAATCATGTGTTTCGCTTGGATTTGAAGCTACCTCGTTTGTTTCACATGCAGTTGACGCTATAACACTTCTATTCGCAAGTATTTGAAACTTAATCATTCCCTTCGCATGTATTTGAAGCTAAGCCTTCAACTTCGCATTGATTTGAAGCTAATTAATGTGCTTCGCTTGGATTTCAAGATAACTCGTTTGTTTCCCACGCAGCTGAAGCCAAATCATGTATACCACAAGTATTTGGAGCTAAAACATTTGTTTCTCATGTATGTGAAGCTAAGCCTACCACTTCGCATTGATTTGAAGCTAAATCATGTGTTACGCATGGATTTGATGCTAACTCGTTTGTTTCGCATGCAGTTGAAGCTAAGTCATGTATAAACAAGTATTTGAAGCTAACCCATTTGTATCGCAAGGATTTCAAGCTAACCCATGTGATTCGCAAGAATTTGAAGCTAAATCATGTGTTTCGCTTGGATTTGAAGCTAACACGTTCGTTTCGCATGCAGTTGAACCTAAAACATGTACATCACAAGTATCTGTATATAATACATCTGTTTCGCAAGAATATGAAGCTAGGAAGCTAATCCACGTGACTCGCATGAATTTGAAGCTAAATCGTGTGTTTCGCATGGATTTGAAGCTAACTTGTTTGTATCGCCTGCATTTGGTGCTAAATCATGTATATCACAGGTATTTGAAGCAAAACCATTTGATTCGTATGGTTTCGAATATATGCCTTCTACTTCGCATTGACTTGAAGCTAAATCATGTGTTTTGTATGGATTTGAAGCTAACTCGTTTGTTTCGCATGCACTTGAAGCTAAATCATGTGTATCACAAGTATTTGAAACTAAACCATTTGTTTCGCATTGATGTGAAGCTAAGCCTTCCACTTCGCATTGATTTGGAGGTAAATCATGTGCTTCGCATGGATTTGAAACTAACTCGTTTGTTTCCCACGCAGCTGAAGCTAAATTATGTATACCACAAGTATTTGGAGCTAAAACATTTCTTTCTCATGTATGTGAAGCTAAGCCTACCACATCGCATTGATTTGAAACTAAATCATGTATTTCGCATGGATTTGAATCTAACTCGATTGTTTCGCGTGAATTTGAAGCTAAATCATGTATGTCACAAGTATTTGAAGCTAAACCATTTGTATCGCAAGAATTTGAAGCTAAACCATGTGATTTGCGAGAATTTGAAGCTAAATCATGTCTTTCTCTTGGATTTGAAGCTAACTCGTTTGTTTCGCATGCAGTTGAAGCTAAAACATGTATATAACAATTATTTGAAGCTAAATCATTTGTGTCGCATGGATTTGAAGCTAAGCCTTTTACTTCGCATTGATTTGAAGCTAAATCATGGGTTTCGCATGTATTTGATGCTAAACCTTCTACTTGGCATTGATTTGGATCTAAATCATGTGTTTCGCTTGGATTTGAAGCTAACTCGTTTGTTTCGCATGAATTTGAAGCTAAATCATGTATGTCACAAGTAATTGAAGCTAAACCATTTGTATCGCAAGAATTTGAAGCTAAACCATGTGATTTGCGAGAATTTGAAGCTAAATCATGTGTTTCGCATGGATTTGAAGCTAACTCGTTTGTTTCGCATGCAGTTGGTGCTAAATCATGTATATCACAAGTATCTGAAGCTGAACCATTTGATTCTCATGAATATTAAGCTAAACCATGTGTTTCTCATGAATATTAAGATAAACCAAGTGTTTCGCATGAATTTGAAAATAAATCATGTGTTTCACATGGATTTGAAGCTGACTCGTTTGTTTCGCCTGCATTTGAAGCTATATCACTTATATCGCAAGTATTTGAAGCTAAACCATTCGTTTCGCATGGATTTGAAAACTAAGCCATCTACTTCGCATTGATTTGAAGCAGAATCATGTGTTTCGCTTGGATTTGAAGTTCACTCGTTTGTTTTGCCTGCATTTGTAGCTATATCACTTATATCGCAAGTATATGAATCTAAATAATGTGTATCGCATGGATTTGATGCTAATCCTTCTACTCCGCATGTTTTGAAGCTAAATCATGTGTTCCGTATCGATTTGAAGCTAACTCGTTTGTTTCGCCTTCATTTGAAGCTTAATCATGTATATCACAAGTATTTGAAGCTAAACCATTTGTTTCGCATTGTTTTGAAGATAAGCCTTCTACTTCGCATTGATTTGAAGCTAAATCATGTGATTCGCATGGATTTGAAGCTGACTCGTTTGTTTCGCCTGCATTTGAAGCTATATCACTTATATCGCAAGTATTTGAAGCTAAACCATTCGTTTCGCATGGATTTGAAACTAAGCCATCTACTTCGCATTGCTTTGAAGCAGAATCATGTGTTTCGCTTGGATTTGAAGTTCACTCGTTTGTTTTGCCTGCATTTAAAGCTATATCACTTATATCGCAAGTATATGAATCTAAATAATCTGTATCGCATGGATTTGATGCTAATCCTTCTACTTCGCATTGATTTGAAGCTAAATCATGTGTTTCGCACGGATTTGAAGATAACTCGTTTGTTTAGCATGCAGTTGAATCTATATCACTTATATTCGCAAGTATTTGAAGCCAAATAATTCATTTCGCATAGGGTTCGAAGCTAAGCCTTCTACTTCGCATGCATTTGAAGCTAAATCATGTGTTCCGTATCGATTTGAAGCTAACTCGTTTGTTTCGCCTTCATTTGAAGCTTAATCATGTATATCACAAGTATTTGAAGCTAAACCATTTGTTTCGCATTGTTTTGAAGATAAGCCTTCTACTTCGCATTGATTTGAAGCTAAATCATGTGATTCGCATGGATTTGAAGCTAACTCGTTTGTTTCGCCTGCATTTGAAGCTATTTCACTTATATTCGCAAGTACTCGTAAGTTAATCATTCGCTTCGCATGGATTAGCATCTAAGCCTTCAACTTCGCATTGATTTGAAGCTAAATCATGTGTTGCGCTTGGATTTGAAGCTAACTCGTTTGTTTAGCATGCTATTCCAGCTAAATCATGTATATCACAAGTATTTGTAGCTCATTCATTTGATTCGCATGGATTTGAAACTAAGCCTTCTAGTTCAAATTAAGTTGAAGCTAAATCATGTGTTTCGCATGGATTTGAAGCTAACTCGTTTGTTTCGCATGCAGTTGGTGCTAAATCATGTATATCACAAGTATCTGAAGCTGAACCATTTGATTCTCATGAATATTAAGCTAAACCATGTGTTTCTCATGAATATTAAGATAAACCAAGTGTTTCGCATGAATTTGAAAATAAATCATGTGTTTCACATGGATTTGAAGCTGACTCGTTTGTTTCGCCTGCATTTGAAGCTATATCACTTATATCGCAAGTATTTGAAGCTAAACCATTCGTTTCGCATGGATTTGAAACTAAGCCATCTACTTCGCATTGATTTGAAGCAGAATCATGTGTTTCGCTTGGATTTGAAGTTCACTCGTTTGTTTTGCCTGCATTTAAAGCTATATCACTTATATCGCAAGTATATGAATCTAAATAATCTGTATCGCATGGATTTGATGCTAATCCTTCTACTTCGCATTGATTTGAAGCTAAATCATGTGTTTCGCACGGATTTGAAGATAACTCGTTTGTTTAGCATGCAGTTGAATCTATATCACTTATATTCGCAAGTATTTGAAGCCAAATAATTCATTTCGCATAGGGTTCGAAGCTAAGCCTTCTACTTCGCATGCATTTGAAGCTAAATCATGTGTTTCGATTGGATTTGAAGCTAACTCGTTTGTTTCGCATGCAGTTGAAGCTAACTCATGTATATCACAAGTATTTGAAGCTAAACCATTTGTTTCGCCGGAATTTCAAGATAACCCTTCTGCTTCGCATTGATTTGATGCTAAAGCATGTGTTTCGCATGGATTTGAAGCTAAATCATGTGTTTCGCTTGGATTTGAAGCTAACCCGTTTGTTTCGCATGCAGTTGAAGCTATATCACTTATATCGCAAGTATATGAATCTAAATAATTTGTGTGGCATGGATTTGATGCTGAGCCTTTACTTCGCATTGATTTCAAGCTAAATCATTTGTGTCGCATGGATTTGAAGCTAAGCCTTCTACTTCGCTTTGATTTGAAGCTACATCATGCGTTTCGCATGAATTTGAAGCTAACTCGTTTGTTTCGCATGCATTTGAAACTATATCACTTATATTCGCAAGTATTTGAAGGTCAATCATTCGTTTCGCATGAATTTGAAGCTAAGCCTTCTACTTCGCATTAATTGGAAGCTTAATCATGTGTTTCGATTGGATTTGAAGCTAACTCGTTTGTATCGCATGCAGTTGAATATAAAACATGTATATCACAACTATTTGAAGCTAAACCATTTGTTTCGCATGGATTCGAAAATCAGCCTTCTATTTCGCATTGATTTGAATCTAAATCATGAGTTTCGCATGGATTTGAAGCTAACTCGTTTGTTTCGCATGGATTTGAAGCTAACTCGTTTGTTTCGCATGAATTTGAAGCTAAATCATGTATGTCACAAGTATTTGAAGCTAAACCATTTGTATCGCAAGATTTTGAAGCTAAACCATGTGATTTGCGAGAATTTGAAGCTAAATCATGTGTTTCGCGTGGATTTGAAGCTAACTCGTTTGTTTCGCATGCAGTTGAAGCTAAATCATGTACATCATAAGTATTTGAAGCTAAACCCTTTGTTTCGCATTGATTTGAAGCTAACTCGTTTGTTTCGCATGCAGTTGAAGCTATAACACTTCTATTCGCAAGTATTTGAAACTTAATCATTCCCTTCGCATGTATTTGAAGCTAAGCCTTCAACTTCGCGTTGATTTGAAGCTAAATCATGTGCTTCGCTTGGATTTCAAGATAACTCGTTTGTTTCCCACGCAGCTGAAGCCAAATCATTTATAGCACAAGTATTTGGAGCTAAAACATTTGTTTCTCATGTATGTGAAGCTAAGCCTACCACTTCGCATTGATTTGATGCTAAATCATGTGTTACGCATAGATTTGATGCTAACTCGTTCGCTTCGCATGCAGTTGAAGCTTAATCATGTATAAACAAGTATTTGAAGCTAAACCATTTGTATCGCAAGGATTTGAAGCTACACCATGTGATTCGCAAGAATTTGAAGCTAAATCATGTGTTTCGCTTGGATTTGAAGCTAACACGTTCGTTTCGCATGCAGTTGAACCTAAAACATGTACATCACAAGTATCTGTATATAATACATCTGTTTCGCAAGAATATGAAGCTAGGAAGCTAATCCATGTGACTCGCATGAATTTGAAGCTAAATCGTGTGTTTCGCATGGATTTGAAGCTAACTTGTTTGTATCGCCTGCATTTGGTGCTAAATCATGTATATCACAGGTATTTGAAGCAAAACCATTTGATTCGTATGGTTTCGAATATATGCCTTCTACTTCGCATTGACTTGAAGCTAAATCATGTGTTTTGTATGGATTTGAAGCTAACTCGTTTGTTTCGCATGCACTTGAAGCTAAATCATGTGTATCACAAGTATTTGAAACTAAACCATTTGTTTCGCATTGATGTGAAGCTAAGCCTACCACATCGCATTGATTTGAAACTAAATCATGTATTTCGCATGGATTTGAATCTAACTCGATTGTTTCGCGTGAATTTGAAGCTAAATCATGTATGTCACAAGTATTTGAAGCTAAACCATTTGTATCGCAAGAATTTGAAGCTAAACCATGTGATTTGCGAGAATTTGAAGCTAAATCATGTCTTTCTCTTGGATTTGAAGCTAACTCGTTTGTTTCGCATGCAGTTGAAGCTAAAACATGTATATAACAATTATTTGAAGCTAAATCATTTGTGTCGCATGGATTTGAAGCTAAGCCTTTTACTTCGCATTGATTTGAAGCTAAATCATGGGTTTCGCATGTATTTGATGCTAAACCTTCTACTTGGCATTGATTTGAATCTAAATCATGTGTTTCGCTTGGATTTGAAGCTAACTCGTTTGTTTCGCATGAATTTGAAGCTAAATCATGTATGTCACAAGTATTTGAAGCTAAACCATTTGTTTCGCATGGATTTGAAGATAAGCCTTTTACTTCGCATCGATTTGAAGCTCAACCATTTGTATCGCATGGATTTGATGCTAAACCTTCTACTTCACATTGATTTGAAACTAAATCATGTATTTCGCATGGATTTGAATCTAACTCGATTGTTTCGCACGAATTTGAAGCTAAATCACGTATGTCACAAGTATTTGAATCTAAGTCTTCAACTTCGCATTGATTTGAAGCTAAGACTTCTACGTCTCACTGATTTGAAGCTAAATCATGTGTTTGGTTTGGATTTGAAGGTAACACGTTAGTTTCGCAAGCAGATGAAGCTAAACCAAGTATATCACAAGTATTTGAATCTGAACCATTTGATTCGCATGAATATTAAGCTAAACCATGTGTTTCGCATGAATTTGCAGCTAAATGATGTGTTTCACATGTATTTGAAGCTAACTCGTTTGTTTCGCCTGCATTTGAAGCTATATTACTTATATCGCAAGTATTTGAAACTATATCATTTGTGTCGCAAGGATTTGCAGCTAAGACTTCTATTTCGCATTGATTTGAATCTAAATCAAACGTTTCGCATGTATTTGAAGCTATCTCGTTTGTTTCGCCTGCATTTGAAGCTACTTCACTTATATTCGCAAGTATTTGAAGGACATTCATTCGTTTCGCATGAATTTGAAGCTAAACCTTCTACTTCGCATTGATTTGAATCTAAATCATGGGTTTCGTTTGGATTTGAAGCTAAGCCTTCTACTTCGCATTGATTTGAAGCTAAATCATGTGTTACGCTTGGATTTGAAACTGAGCCATCTACTTTGCATTGAGTGGAGGCTAAATCTTGTGTTTGGTATGGATTTGAAGCTAACACGGTTGTTTTGCCTGCATTCGAAGTTATATCACGTATAATCGCAAGTATTTGAAGCTCAGTCATCCGTTTCGCATGGATTTGAAGCAAAGTCTTCTACGTCGCACTGATTTGAAGCTAAATCATATGTTTCGCTTGGATTTGAAGGTAACACGTTTGTTTCACATGCAGTTGAAGCTCAATCATGTATATCACAAGTATTTGAAGCTGAACAATTTGTTTCGCATGAATACTAAGTTAAACCATGTGTTTCGCATGAGTATTAAGCTAAACCATGTTTTTGTAATGAATTTGAAGCTAAATCATGTGTTTCGCATGGATTTGAAGCTAACTCGTTTGTTTCGCATGCAGTTGAAGCTAAATCATGTATATCACAAGTATTGGAAGCCAAACCATTGGATTCGCATGAATTTGAAGCTAAATCATGTGTTTCGCTTGGATTTGAAACTAAGCCTTCTACTTCGTATTGATTTGATGCTAACTCGAGCATTTCGCCTGCATTTGAAGCTATATCACTAATATTGCAATTATCTGAAGGTAAATCATTTGTTTCTCATATACTTGAAGCTAAGCCTTCTGCTTCGCATTTATTTGAAGCTAAATCATGTGTTCCGCTTGGATTTTAAGCGAACTCGTTTGTTTCGCATGCTGTTGAAGCTTAGTCATGTATAAAACAAGTATTTGAAGCTAAACCATTCGTTTCGCATGGATTTGAAACTGAGACTTCTACTTCGCATTCATTTGAAGCTGAATCATGTGATTCGTTTGGATTTGAAGCAAACTCGTTTGATTCGAATGCAGTTGAAGCTAAATAATGTATACTACAAGTATTTGAAGCTAAACCATTTGCTTCGCATGGATTTGAAGCTAAGCCTTCTACTTCGCACTGATTTGCAACTAAATCATGTGTTTCGCTTGGATTTTAAATTAACTCGTTTGTTTCGCATGCATTCGAAGTTATATCACGTATAATCGCAAGTATTTGAAGCTAAACCATTCGATTCGCATGGATTTGAAGCTAAGCCTTCTACTTCGCATTGATTTGAAGCTAAATCAAAGGGTTTCGTTTTGATTTGAAGAAAATTCGTTTGCTTCGCATGCAGTTGAAGCTATATCACTTATATCGCAAGTATTTGAAGCTAAATCATTTGTGTCGCATGGATTCGAAAATCAGCCTTCTATTTCGCATTGATTTGAAGCTAAATCATGTGTTTCACATAGATTTAAAGCTAACACGTTTGTTTCGCATATAATTGATGCTAAATCATGTATATCACAAGTATTTGAAGCTAAACCATTTGATTCGCATGGATTTGGAGCTAAGCCTTCTATTTCGCCTTGATTTGGAGCTAAATCATGTGTTTCTCATGGATTTAAGGCTGACACGTTTGTTTCGCATATAGTTGAAGCTAAATCGTGTATATCACAAGTATTTGAAGCTGAACCATTTGTTTTGCATGAATATTAAGCTAAAGCATGTGTTTCGCTCGGATTTGAAGCTAATTCGTTTGTTTCTCCTGAATTTGAAGCTATATCACTAATATTCGCAAGTATTTGAAGCTAAAACGTTCGTTTCGCATGATTTTGAATCTAAGCGTTCTACTTCGAATGAATTTGAAGCTAAATCATGTGTTTCGCTTGGATTTGGAGCTAACACGTTTGTTTAGCATGCAGTTGAAGCTAAAACATGTACATCACAAGCATCAGAATATAATCCATCTGTTTCGCAAGAATATGATGCTATGAAGCTAATCCATGTGATTCGCATGAATTTGAATCTAAATCATGTGTTTCGCATGGATTTGAAGCTAACACGTTTGTTTCGCATATAATTGATGCTAAATCATGTATATCACGAGTATTTGAAGCTAAACCATTTGATTCTCATGGATTTGGAGCTAAGCCTTCTACTTCGCAATGATTTCGAGCTAAATCATGTGTTTCGCATGGATTTAAAGCTAACACGTTTGTTTCGCATGCAGTTGAAGCTAAATCATGTACATCACAAGTATTTGAAGCTAAACCATTTGTTTCGCAAGGATTAGAGAATCAGCCTCCTATTTCGCATTGATTTGAAGCTAAATCATGAGTTTCCCATGGATTTGAAGCTAACTCGTTTGTTTCGCATGGATTTGAAGCTGACTCATTTGTTTTGCATGCAGTTGAAGCAAAATCATGTATATCACATGTATTTGAAGCTAAACCATGTGATTGGCATGGATTTGAAGCTAACTCGTTTCTAACGCATGGATTTAAAGCTAACTGGTTTGTTTCGCATTCAGTTGCAGCTAAATCATGTATATCACAAGTACTTGAAGCTGAACCATTTGTTTCTCATTGGTTTTGAAGCTAAGCCTTCTACTTCGGATTGATTTGAAGATAAATCAAGTGTTTCGCATGGATTTGAAGTTAACTCGTTTGTTTCCCATACAGTTGAAGCTAAATCATGTATATCACAAGTAATAGAAGCTAAACCATATGTTTCGCATTGATTTGGAGCTAAGCCTTCTACTTCGCATTGATTTGAAGTTAAATAATGTGTTACGCTAGGATTTGAAGCTCACTCGTTTGTTTCTCCTGCATTTGAAGCTATATCACTTATATCGCAACTATTTGAAGCTAAATCATTTGTGTCGCATGGATTCGAATCTCAGCCTTCTATTTCGCATTGATTTGAAGCTAAATCATGTGTTTCTCATGGATTTAAAGCTAACACGTTTGTTTCGCATATAGTTGAAGCTAAATCGTGTATATCACAAGTATTTGAAGCTAAACAATTTGTTTCGCATGGATTCGAAGATCAGTCTTCTACTTCGCATTGATTTGAAGCTAAATCATGTGTTTCGCTTGGTTATGAAGCTCACTCGTTTGTTTCGCCTGCATTCGAAGTTATATCACGTATAAACGCAAGTATTTGAAGCCCAGTCATCCGTTTCGCATGGATTTGAAGCTAAGCCTTCTACTTCGCATTGATTTGAAGCTAAATCATGTGTTTCGCTCGGATTTTGTTTCTTCATTTTCTTCATTTGTTTCTTCTGCATTTGAACCAATATCACTTATATTCGCCAGTATATGTAGAGAAATCGTTCGTTTCTCATGGATTTGTATCTAAACCCCCTACTTCGTATTGATTTGAAGCTGAACCATGTATTCGCTTGTATTTGAGGCCAACTCGTTTGTTTCGCCTGCAGTAGAAGCTATATCATGTATATCACAAGTATTTGAAGCTAAACCTATTGTTTCGCATTGATTTGAAGCTAAGACTTCTACGTCGCACTGATTTGAAGCTAAATCATGTGTTTGGTTTGGATTTGAAGGTAACACGTTAGTTTCGCACGCAGATGAAGCTAAACCAAGTATATCACAAGTATTTGAAGCTGAACCAATTGATTCGCATGAATATTAAGCTAAACCATGTGTTTCGCACGAATATTAAGCTAAACCATGTGTTTCGCATGAATTTGCAGCTAAATGATGTGTTTCACATGGATTTGAAGCTAACTCGTTTGTTTCGCCTACCTTTGAAGCTATATTACTTATATCGCAAGTATTTGAAGCTAAATCATTTGTGTCGCATGGATTTGCAGCTAAGACTTCTATTTCGCATTGATTTGAACCTAAATCAACCGTTTCGCATGTATTTGAAGCTATCTCGTTTGTTTCGCCTGCATTTGAATCTATATCACTTATATTCGCAAGTATTTGAAGGTCAGTCATTCGTTTCGCATGAATTTGAAGCTAAGCCTTCTACTTCGCATTGATTTTAAGCTAAATCATGTGTTTCGCTTGGATTTGAAGCTAAGCCTTCTACATCGCATTGATTTGAAGCTAAATCATGTGTTTCGCTTGGATTTGAAACTGAGCCTTCTACTTCGCATTGATTGGAAGCTAAATCTTGTGCTTGGTATGGATTTGAAGCTAACACGGTTGTTTCGCCTGCATTCGAAATTATATCACGTATAATCGCAAGTATTTGAAGCCCAGTCATCCGTTTCGCATGGATGTGAAGCTAAGCCTTCTACTTCGCATTGATTTGAAGCTAAATCATATGTTTCGCTTGGATTTGAAGGTAACTCGTTTGTTTCACTTGCAGTTGAAGCTCAATCATGTATATCACAAGTATTTGAAGCTGAACAAATTGTTTCGCATGAATACTAAGTTAAACCATGTGTTTCGCATGAGTATTAAGCTAAACCATGTTTTTGTAATGATTTTGAAGCTAAATCATGTGTTTCGCATGGATTTGAAGCCAACTCGTTTGATTCGCCTGCAGTTGATTCTAAATCATGTATTTTACAAGTATTTGAACCTAAACCATTAGTTCCTCATGTATTTGAAGCTAAGCCTTCCACTTCGCATTGATGTGAAGCTAAATCATGTGTTTCGCTTGGATTTGAAGCTAACTCGATTGTTTCGAATGCAGTTGATGCTAAATCATGTATATCACAAGTATTTGAAGCTGAACCATTTGATTCTCGTGAAAATTAGGCTAAACCATGTGTTTCGCTTGGATTTGAAGCTAAGCCTTCTAATACGCATTGATTTGAAGCTAAATCATGTGTTTCGCTTGGATTTGGAGCTAACTCGTTTGTTTCGCATACATTTCAAGCTAAATCATGTATGTCACAAGTATTTGAAGCAAAACCATTTGATTCGCATGGATTTGAAGCAAAGCCTTCTACTTCGCATTGATTTGAAGCTAAATCATGTGTTTCGCTTGGATTTGAAACTAAGCCTTCTACTTCGCATTGATTGGAAGATAAATCTTGTGTTTGGTATGGATTTGAAGCTAACTCGGTTGTTTCGCCTGCATTCGAAGTTATATCACGTATAAACGCAAGTATTTGAAGCCCAGTCGTCGTTTCGCATGGATTTGAAGCTAAACCCTCTACTTCGCATTGATTTGAAGCTAAATCATGTGTTTCGCTCGGATTTGAAGCTAACTCATTTGTTTCTCCTGCATTTGAACCAATATCACTTATATTCGCCAGTATTTGTAGATAAATCATTCGTTTCTCATGGATTTGTATCTAAGCCCCCTACTTGGTATTGATTTGAAGCTGAACCGTGTATTCGCTTGTATTTGAAGCCAACTCGTTTGATTCGCCTGCAGTTGATTCTAAATCATGTATTTTACAAGTATTTGAACCTAAACCATTTGTTCCTCATGTATTTGAAGCTAAGCCTTCCACTTCGCATTGATGTGAAGCTAAATCATGTGTTTCGCTTGTATTTGGAGCTATCTCGTTTGTTTCGCATACATTTGAAGCTAAATCATGTATATCACAAGTAATTGAAGCAAAACCATTTGATTCGCATGGATTTGAAACAAAGCCTTCTACTTCGCATTGATTTGAAGCTAAATCATGTTTTTCGCTTGGATTTGAAACTAAGCCTTCTACTTCGCATTGAATTGAAGCTAAATCATGTGTTTCGCATGAATTTGTATCTAACTCGTTTGTTTTGCTTGCATTCGAAGCTATATCTCTTACATTCGCAAGTATTTGAAGTTCAATCATTCGTTTCGCATGGATTTGAAGCTAAGGCTTCTAGTTCGCATTGATTTGAAGCTAAATCATGTGTTTCGCTTGGATTTGAAGCTAATTCGGTTATTTCGGATGCAGTTGAAGCTAATTCATGTATATCACAAGTATTTGAAGCTGAACAATTTGTTTCGCATGAATATTAAGTTAAACCATGTGTTTCGCATGAGTATTAAGCTAAACCATGTGATTCGCATTGATTTGAAGCTAAATCATGTGCTTCGCATGGATTTGAAGCTAACTCGTTTGTTTCGCATACATTTGAAGCTAAATCACGTATATCACAACTATTTGAAGCTAAACTATTTGTTTCGCATGGATTCGATGGTCAGCCTTCTATTTCGCATAGATTTGAAGCTAAATCATGTATATCACAAGTATTTGTAGCAAAACCATTTGTTTCGCATGAATATTAATCTAATCCATGTGTTTCGCATGAATTTGAAGCTAAGTCATGTGTTTGGCATGGATTTGAAGCTACTCGTTTGTTTCGCATGCTGTTGCAGCTAAATCATGTATATCACGTGTATTTGAAGCTGAACCATTTGTTTCGCATGGATTCGAAGATCAGCCTTCTACTTCGCATTGATTTGAAGCTAAATCAAGTGTTTTGCTTGGATTTGAAGCTAACTCGTTTGTTTCGCGTGCAGTTGATGCTATATCATGTATATCACAAGTATTTGAAGCTAAACCATTTGATTCCCATGGATTTGGAGCTAAGCCATCTACTTCGCAATGATTTGGAGCTAAATCATGTGTTTCGCATGGATTTAAAGCTAACACTTTTGTTTCGCATGCTGTTGAAGCTAAATCATATATATCACAAGTATTTGAAGCTAAACCATTTGTTTCGCATGGATTCGAAAATCAGCCTTCTATTTCGCATTGATTTGAAGCTAAATCACGAGTTTCGCATGGATTTGAAGCTAACTCGTTTGTTTCGCATGGTTTTGTAGCTAACTCATTTGTTTCTCATGCAGTTGAAGCAAAATCATGTATATCACAAGTAATTGAAACTAAACCATTTGATTCGCATGGATTTGGAGCTAAGTATTCTACTTCGCATTGATTTGGAGCAAAATCATGTGTTTCGCATGGATTTATAGCTAACACGTTTGTTTCGCATGCAGTTGAAGCTAAATCATGTATATCACAAGTATTTGAAGCTAAACCATTTGTTTCGCATGGATTCGAAAATCAGCCTTCTATTTCGCAATGATTTGAAGCTAAATCATGTGTTTCTCATGGATTTGGAGCTAACTCGTTTCTATCGCATGGATTTAAAGCTTACTCGTTTGTTTCGCATGCTGTTGAAGCTAAATCTAGTATATCACAAGTATTTGAAACTAAACCATTTGTTTCGCATGGATTCGAAAATCAGCCTTCTATTTCGCATTGATTTGAAGCTAAATCACGAGTTTCGCATGGATTTGAAGCTAACTCGTTTGTTTCGCATGGATTTGAAGCTAACTCATTTGTTCCGCATGCAGTTGAACCAAAATCATATATATCACAAGTATTTGAAGCTAAACCATTTGTTTCGCATGGATTCGAAGATCAGCCTTCCACTTCGCATTGATTTGAAGCTAAATCAAGTGTTTCGCTCGGATTTGAAGCTAACTCGTTTGTTTCCCATACAGTTGAAGCTAAATCATGTATATCACAAGTAATAGAAGCTAAACCATTTGTTTCGCATTGATTTGGAGCTAAGCCTTCTACTTCGCATTGATTTGAAGTTAAATAATGTGTTACGCTAGGATTTGAAGCTCACTCGTTTGTTTCTCCTGCATTTGAAGCTATATCACTTATATCGCAACTATTTGAACCTAAATCATTTGTGTCGCATGGATTTGATGCTAAGCCTTCTACTTCGCATTGGTTTGGAGCTAAATCATGTGTCTCGCATGGATTTAAAGCTAACACGTTTGTTTCGCATATAGTTGAAGCTAAATCATGTATATCACAAGTATTTGATGCTAAACCATTTGTTTCGCATGGATTCGAAGATCAGCCTTCCACTTCGCATTGATTTGAAGCTAAATCAACTGTTTCGCTTGGATTTGAAGTTAACTCGTTAGTTTCGCATGCAGTTGAAGCTAAATCATGTATATCACAAGTATTTGAAGCTAAACCATTTGATTCTCACGGATTTGGAGCTAAGCCTTCTACTTCGCATTGATTTGGAGCTAAATCATGTGTTTCGCATGGATTTAAAGCTAACACGTTTGCTTCGCATGCAGATGAAGCTAAATCATGTATATCACAAGTATTTGTAGCTAAACCATTTGTTTCGCATGGATTCGAAAATCAGCCTTCTATTTCGCATTGATTTGAAGCTAAATCATGAGTTTCGCATGGATTTGAAGCTAACTCGTTTGTTTCGCATGGATTTGAAGCTAACTCGTTTGTTTCGCATGCAGTTGAAGCAAAATCATGTATATCACAAGTATTTGAAGCTAAACCATTTGTTTTGCGTGGTTTCGAAAATCAGCCTTCTATTTCGCATTGATTTGAAGCTAAATCATGAGTTTCGCATGGATTTGAAGCTAACTCGTTTGTTTCGCATGGATTTGAAGCTAACTCGTTTGTTTCGCATGCAGTTGAAGAAAAATCATGTATATCACAAGTATTAGAAGCTGAACCATTTGATTCGCATGGATTTGAAGCTAAGCCTTCTTCTTGGCATTGATTTGAAGCTTAATCATGTATTTCGCTTGGATTTGAAGCTAAATCATGTGTTTCGCATGGACTTAAAGCTAACACGTTTGTTTTGCATGCAGTTGAACCTAAATCATGTATATCACAAGTATTTGTAGCTAAACCATTTGATTCCCATGGATTTGGAGCTAAACCTACTACTTCGCATTGATTTGGAGCTAAATCATGTGTTTTGCATGGATTTAAAGATAACACGATTGTTTCGCATGCAGTTGAAGCTAAATCATGTATATCACAAGTATTTGAAGCTAAACCATTTGTTTCGCATGGATTCGAAAATCAGCCTTCTATTTCGCATTGATTTGAAGCTAAATCATGAGTTTCGCATGGATTTGAAGCTAACTCGTTTGTTTCGCATGGATTTGAAGCTAACTCGTTTGTTTCGCATGCAGTTGAAGCAAAATCATGTATATCACAAGTATTAGAAGCTAAACCATTTGATTCGCATGGATTTGAAGCTAAGCGATCTACTTCGCATTGATTTGAAGCTTAATCATGTATTTCGCTTGGATGTGAAGCTAAATCATGTTTCGCATGGACTTAAAGCTAACACGTTTGTTTCGCATGCAGTTGAACCTAAATCATGTATATCACAAGTATTTGAAGCTAAACCATTTCATTCCCATGGATTTGGAGCTAAGCCTACTACTTCGCATTGATTTGGAGCTAAATCATGTGTTTCGCTTGGATTTAAAGATAACACGATTGTTTCGCATGCAGTTGAAGCTAAATCATGTATATCACAAGTATTTGAAGCTAAACCATTTGTTTCGCATGGATTCGAAAATCAGTCTTCTATTTCGAATTGATTTGAAGCTAAATCATGTGTTTCTCATGGATTTGAAGCTAACTCGTTTCTATCGCATGGATTTATAGCTAACTCGTTTGTTTCGCATGCTGTGGAATCTAAATCTAGTATATCACAAGTATTTGAAGCTAAACCATTTGTTTCGCATGGATTCGTAAATCAGCCTTCTATTTCGCATTGATTTGAATCTAAATCATGAGTTTCGCATGGATTTGAAGCTAACTCGTTTGTTTCGCATGGATTTGAAGCTAACTCGTTTGTTTCGCATGCAGTTGAAGAAAAATCATGTATATCACAAGTATTAGAAGCTGAACCATTTGATTCGCATGGATTTGAAGCTAAGCCTTCTACTTCGCATTGATTTGAAGCTTAGTCATGCATTTCGCTTGGATTTGAAGCTAAATCATGTGTTTCGCATGGATTTAAAGCTAACACGTTTGTTTCGCATGCAGTTAAACCTAAATCATGTATATCACAAGTATTTGAAGCTAAACCATTTGTTTTGCGTGGTTTCGAAAATCAGCCTTCTATTTCGCATTGGTTTGTAGCTAAATCACGTGTTTCTCATGGATTTGAAGCTAACTCGTTTGTTTCGCATGGTTTTGTAGCTAACTCATTTGTTTCTCATGCAGTTGAAGCAAAATCATGTATATCACAAGTAATTGAAACTAAACCATTTGATTCGCATGGATTTGGAGCTAAGCCATCTACTTCGCAATGATTTGGAGCTAAATCATGTGTTTCGCATGGATTTAAAGCTAACACTTTTGTTTCGCATGCTGTTGAAGCTAAATCATATATATCACAAGTATTTGAAGCTAAACCATTTGTTTCGTATGGATTCGAAAATCAGCCTTCTATTTCGCAATGATTTGAAGCTAAATCATGTGTTTCTCATGGATTTGGAGCTAACTCGTTTCTATCGCATGGATTTAAAGCTAACTCGTTTGTTTCGCATGCTGTTGAAGCTAAATCTAGTATATCACAAGTATTATGAAGCTAAACCATTTATTTCGCATGGATTCGAAAATCAGTCTTCTATTTCGCATTGATTTGAAGCTAAATCATTAGTTTCGCATGGATTTGAAGCTAACTCGTTTGTTTCGCATGGATTTGAAGCTAACTCGTTTGTTTCGCATGCAGTTGAAGAAAAATCATGTATATCACAAGTATTAGAAGCTGAACCAATTGATTCGCATGGATTTGAAGCTAAGCCTTCTACTTCGCATTGATTTGAAGCTTAATCATGCATTTCGCTTGGATTTGAAGCTAAATCATGTGTTTCGCATGGACTTAAAGCTAACACGTTTGTTTCGCATGCAGTTGAACCTAAATCATGTATATCACAAGTATTTGAAGCTAAACCATTTGTTTTTGCGTGGTTCGAAAATCAGCCTTCTATTTCGCATTGGTTTGAAGCTAAATCACGTGTTTCTCATGGATTTGAAGCTAACTCGTTTCTATCGCATGGATTTAAAGCTAACTCGTTTATCTCGCCTGCATTTGAAGCTAAATCATGTATATCACAAATATTTGAAGCTAAACCATTTGTTTCGCATGGATTTGAAGTTAAGACTTCGACTTCGCATTGATTTGTAGCTAAATCATGTGTTCCGCCTGGATTTCAAGATAACTCGATTGTTTCGCATGCAGTTGAAGCTCAATCATGTATATCTCAAGTATTTGAAGCTAAACCATTTGTTTCGCATTGTTTTTGAAGCTAAGCTTCTATTTCGCATTGATTTGAATCTAAATCATGAGTTTCGCATGGGATTTGAAGCTAACTCGTTTGTTTCGCATGGATTTGAAGCTAACTCGTTTGTTTCGCATGCATTTGAAGAAAAATCATGTATATCACAAGTATTAGTAGCTGAACCATTGATTCGCATGGATTTGAAGCTAAGCCTTCTACTTCGCATTGATTTGAAGCTTAATCATGCATTTCGCTTGGATTTGAAGCTAAATCATGTGTTTCGCATGGACTTAAAGCTAACACGTTTGTTTCGCATGCAGTTGAAACCTAAATCATGTATATCACAAGTATTTGAAGCTAAACCATTTGTTTTGCGTGGTTTCGAAAATCAGCCTTCTATTTCGCATTGATTTGAATCTAAATCATGAGTTTCGCATGGATTTGAAGCTAACTCGTTTGTTCGCATGCAGTTGAAAAAAATCATGTATATCACAAGTATTAGAAGCTGAACCATTTGATTCGCATGGATTTGAAGCTAAGCCTTCTACTTCGCATTGATTTGAAGCTTAATCATGCATTTCGCTTGGATTTGAAGCGAAATCATGTGTTTCGCATGGACTTAAAGCTAACACGTTTGTTTCGCATGCAGTTGAACCTAAATCATGTATATCACAAGTATTTGAAGCTAAACCATTTGTAATTGCGTGGTTTCGAAAATCAGCCTTCTATTTCGCATTGATTTGAATCTAAATCATGAGTTTCGCATGGATTTGAAGCTAACTCGTTTGTTTCGCATGCAGTTGAAGAAAAATCATGTATATCACAAGTATTAGAAGCTGAACCATTTGATTCGCATGGATTTGAAGCTAAGCCTTTTTCTTCGCATTGATTTGAAGCTCAATCATGTATTTGCTTGGATTTGAAGCTAAATCATGTGTTTCGCATGGACTTAAAGCTAACACGTTTGTTTCGCATGCAGTTGAACCTAAATCATGTATATCACAAGTATTTGAAGCTAAACCATTTGTTTTGCGTGGTTTCGAAAATCAGCCTTCTATTTCGCATTGATTTGAATCTAAATCATGAGTTTCGCATGGATTTGAAGCTAACTCGTTTGTTTCGCATGCAGTTGAAGAAAAATCATGTATATCACAAGTATTAGAAGCTGAACCATTTGATTCGCATGGATTTGAAGCTAAGCCTTCTTCTTGGCATTGATTTGAAGCTTAATCGTGTATTTCGCTTGGATTTGAAGCTAAATCATGTGTTTCGCATGGACTTAAAGCTAACACGTTTGTTTCGCATGCAGTTGAACCTAAATCATGTATATCACAAGTATTTGAAGCTAAACCATTTGTTTTGCGTGGTTTCGAAAATCAGCCTTCTATTTCGCATTGGTTTGAAGCTAAATCACGTGTTTCTCATGGATTTGAAGCTAACTCGTTTCTATCGCATGGATTTATAGCTAACTCGTTTGTTTCGCATGCTGTTGAATCTAAATCTAGTATATCACAAGTATTTGAAGCTAAACCATTTGTTTTGCGTGGTTTCGAAAATCAGCCTTCTATTTCGCATTGATTTGAATCTAAATCATGAGTTTCGCATTGATTTGAAGCTAACTCGTTTGTTTCGCCTGGATTTGAAGCTAACTCGTTTGTTTCGCATGCAGTTGAAGAAAAATCATGTATATCACAAGTATTAGAAGCTGAACCATTTGATTCGCATGGATTTGAAGCTAAGCCTTTTTCTTCGCATTGATTTGAAGTTTAATCATGTATTTCGCTTGTATTTGTAGCTAAATCATGTGTTTCGCATGGACTTAAAGCTAACTCGTTTGTCTCGCCTGCATTTGAAGCTAAATCATGTATATCACAAATATTTGAAGCTAAACCATTTGTTTCGCATGGATTTGGAGCTAAACCTACTATTTCGCATTGATTTGGAGCTAAATCATGTGTTTTGCATGGATTTAAAGATAACACGATTGTTTCGCACGCAGTTGACGCTAAATCATGTAGGATCACAAGCATTTGAAGCTAAACCATTTGTTTCGAATGGATTCGAAAATCAGCCTTCTATTTCGCAATGATTTGATGCTAAATCATGTGTTTCTCATGGATTTGAAGCTAACTCGTTTGTATCGCATGGATTTATAACTAACTCGTTTGTTTCGCATGCTCTTGAAGCTAAATCTAGTATATCACAAGTATTTGAAGCTAAACCATTTATTTCGCATGGATTCGAAAATCAGTCTTCTATTTCGCAATGATTTGATGCTAAATCATGTGTTTCTCATGGATTTGAAGCTAACTCGTTTGTATCGCATGGATTTATAACTAACTCGTTTGTTTCGCATGCTCTTGAAGCTAAATCTAGTATATCACAAGTATTTGAAGCTAAACCATTTATTTCGCATGGATTCGAAAATCAGTCTTCTATTTCGCAATGATTTGATGCTAAATCATGTGTTTCTCATGGATTTGAAGCTAACTCGTTTCTATCGCATGGATTTATAACTAACTCGTTTGTTTCGCATGCTCTTGAAGCTAAATCTAGTATATCACAAGTATTTGAAGCTAAACCATTTGTTTCGCATGGATTCGAAAATCAGTCTTCTATTTCGCAATGATTTGATGCTAAATCATGTGTTTCTCATGGATTTGAAGCTAACTCGTTTGTTTCGCATGGATTTGAAGCTAACTCGTTTGTTTCGCATGCAGTTGAAGCAAAATCATGTATATCACAAGTATTAGAAGCTAAACCATTTGACTCGCATGGATTTGAAGCTATGCGTTCTACTTCGCATTGATTTGAAGCTTAATCATGTATTTCGCTTGGATTTGAAGCTAAATCATGTTTCGCATGGACTTAAAGCTAACACGTTTGTTTCGCATGCAGTTGAACCTAAATCATCTATATCACAAGTATTTGAAGCTAAACCATTTGTTTCGCATGGATTCGAAAGTCAGCCTTCTATTTCTCATTGATTTGAAGCTAAATCATGAGTTTCGCATGGACTTAAAGCTAACACGTTTGTTTCGCATGCAGTTGAACCTAAATCATGTATATCACAAGTATTTGAAGCTAAACCATTTGTTTTGCGTGGTTTCGAAAATCAGCCTTCTATTTCGCATTGATTTGAATCTAAATCATGAGTTTCGCATGGATTTGAAGCTAACTCGTTTGTTTCGCATGCAGTTGAAGAAAAATCATGTATATCACAAGTATTAGAAGCTGAACCATTTGATTCGCATGGATTTGAAGCTAAGCCTTCTTCTTGGCATTGATTTGAAGCTTAATCGTGTATTTCGCTTGGATTTGAAGCTAAATCATGTGTTTCGCATGGACTTAAAGCTAACACGTTTGTTTCGCATGCAGTTGAACCTAAATCATGTATATCACAAGTGTTAGAAGCTAAACCATTTGATTCGCATGGATTTGAAGCTAAGCGTTCTACTTCGCATTGATTTGAAGCTCAATCATGTATTTGCTTGGATTTGAAGCTAAATCATGTGTTTCGCATGGACTTAAAGCTAACACGTTTGTTTCGCATGCAGTTGAACCTAAATCATGTATATCACAAGTATTTGAAGCTAAACCATTTGTTTTGCGTGGTTTCGAAAATCAGCCTTCTATTTCGCATTGATTTGAATCTAAATCATGAGTTTCGCATGGATTTGAAGCTAACTCGTTTGTTTCGCATGCAGTTGAAGAAAAATCATGTATATCACAAGTATTAGAAGCTGAACCATTTGATTCGCATGGATTTGAAGCTAAGCCTTCTTCTTGGCATTGATTTGAAGCTTAATCGTGTATTTCGCTTGGATTTGAAGCTAAATCATGTGTTTCGCATGGACTTAAAGCTAACACGTTTGTTTCGCATGCAGTTGAACCTAAATCATGTATATCACAAGTATTTGAAGCTAAACCATTTGTTTTGCGTGGTTTCGAAAATCAGCCTTCTATTTCGCATTGGTTTGAAGCTAAATCACGTGTTTCTCATGGATTTGAAGCTAACTCGTTTCTATCGCATGGATTTATAGCTAACTCGTTTGTTTCGCATGCTGTTGAATCTAAATCTAGTATATCACAAGTATTTGAAGCTAAACCATTTGTTTTGCGTGGTTTCGAAAATCAGCCTTCTATTTCGCATTGATTTGAATCTAAATCATGAGTTTCGCATTGATTTGAAGCTAACTCGTTTGTTTCGCCTGGATTTGAAGCTAACTCGTGTGTTTCGCATGCAGTTGAAGAAAAATCATGTATATCACAAGTATTAGAAGCTGAACCATTTGATTCGCATGGATTTGAAGCTAAGCCTTTTTCTTCGCATTGATTTGAAGTTTAATCATGTATTTCGCTTGTATTTGTAGCTAAATCATGTGTTTCGCATGGACTTAAAGCTAACTCGTTTGTCTCGCCTGCATTTGAAGCTAAATCATGTATATCACAAATATTTGAAGCTAAACCATTTGTTTCGCATGGATTTGGAGCTAAACCTACTATTTCGCATTGATTTGGAGCTAAATCATGTGTTTTGCATGGATTTAAAGATAACACGATTGTTTCGCACGCAGTTGACGCTAAATCATGTAGGATCACAAGCATTTGAAGCTAAACCATTTGTTTCGAATGGATTCGAAAATCAGCCTTCTATTTCGCAATGATTTGATGCTAAATCATGTGTTTCTCATGGATTTGAAGCTAACTCGTTTGTATCGCATGGATTTATAACTAACTCGTTTGTTTCGCATGCTCTTGAAGCTAAATCTAGTATATCACAAGTATTTGAAGCTAAACCATTTATTTCGCATGGATTCGAAAATCAGTCTTCTATTTCGCAATGATTTGATGCTAAATCATGTGTTTCTCATGGATTTGAAGCTAACTCGTTTGTATCGCATGGATTTATAACTAACTCGTTTGTTTCGCATGCTCTTGAAGCTAAATCTAGTATATCACAAGTATTTGAAGCTAAACCATTTATTTCGCATGGATTCGAAAATCAGTCTTCTATTTCGCAATGATTTGATGCTAAATCATGTGTTTCTCATGGATTTGAAGCTAACTCGTTTCTATCGCATGGATTTATAACTAACTCGTTTGTTTCGCATGCTCTTGAAGCTAAATCTAGTATATCACAAGTATTTGAAGCTAAACCATTTGTTTCGCATGGATTCGAAAATCAGTCTTCTATTTCGCAATGATTTGATGCTAAATCATGTGTTTCTCATGGATTTGAAGCTAACTCGTTTGTTTCGCATGGATTTGAAGCTAACTCGTTTGTTTCGCATGCAGTTGAAGAAAAATCATGTATATCACAAGTATTAGAAGCTGAACCATTTGATTCGCATGGATTTGAAGCTAAGCCTTTTTCTTCGCATTGATTTGAAGTTTAATCATGTATTTCGCTTGTATTTGTAGCTAAATCATGTGTTTCGCATGGACTTAAAGCTAACTCGTTTGTCTCGCCTGCATTTGAAGCTAAATCATGTATATCACAAATATTTGAAGCTAAACCATTTGTTTCGCATGGATTTGGAGCTAAACCTACTATTTCGCATTGATTTGGAGCTAAATCATGTGTTTTGCATGGATTTAAAGATAACACGATTGTTTCGCACGCAGTTGACGCTAAATCATGTAGGATCACAAGCATTTGAAGCTAAACCATTTGTTTCGAATGGATTCGAAAATCAGCCTTCTATTTCGCAATGATTTGATGCTAAATCATGTGTTTCTCATGGATTTGAAGCTAACTCGTTTGTATCGCGTGGATTTATAACTAACTCGTTTGTTTCGCATGCTCTTGAAGCTAAATCTAGTATATCACAAGTATTTGAAGCTAAACCATTTATTTCGCATGGATTCGAAAATCAGTCTTCTATTTCGCAATGATTTGATGCTAAATCATGTGTTTCTCATGGATTTGAAGCTAACTCGTTGTATCGCATGGATTTATAACTAACTCGTTTGTTTCGCATGCTCTTGAAGCTAAATCTAGTATATCACAAGTATTTGAAGCTAAACCATTTATTTCGCATGGATTCGAAAATCAGTCTTCTATTTCGCAATGATTTGATGCTAAATCATGTGTTTCTCATGGATTTGAAGCTAACTCGTTTCTATCGCATGGATTTATAACTAACTCGTTTGTTTCGCATGCTCTTGAAGCTAAATCTAGTATATCACAAGTATTTGAAGCTAAACCATTTGTTTCGCATGGATTCGAAAATCAGTCTTCTATTTCGCAATGATTTGATGCTAAATCATGTGTTTCTCATGGATTTGAAGCTAACTCGTTTGTTTCGCATGGATTTGAAGCTAACTCGTTTGTTTCGCATGCAGTTGAAGCAAAATCATGTATATCACAAGTATTAGAAGCTAAACCATTTGACTCGCATGGATTTGAAGCTATGCGTTCTACTTCGCATTGATTTGAAGCTTAATCATGTATTTCGCTTGGATTTGAAGCTAAATCATGTTTCGCATGGACTTAAAGCTAACACGTTTGTTTCGCATGCAGTTGAACCTAAATCATCTATATCACAAGTATTTGAAGCTAAACCATTTGTTTCGCATGGATTCGAAAGTCAGCCTTCTATTTCTCATTGATTTGAAGCTAAATCATGAGTTTCGCATGGACTTAAAGCTAACACGTTTGTTTCGCATGCAGTTGAACCTAAATCATGTATATCACAAGTATTTGAAGCTAAACCATTTGTTTTGCGTGGTTTCGAAAATCAGCCTTCTATTTCGCATTGATTTGAATCTAAATCATGAGTTTCGCATGGATTTG
Source organism: Megalopta genalis (assembly GCF_051020955.1). Taxonomy (NCBI): domain Eukaryota; kingdom Metazoa; phylum Arthropoda; class Insecta; order Hymenoptera; family Halictidae; genus Megalopta; species Megalopta genalis. Next base: position 63,723 of record NW_027477412.1, read on the forward strand.
AAGCTAACTCGTTTGTTTCGCATGCAGTTGAAGAAAAATCATGTATATCACAAGTATTAGAAGCTGAACCATTTGATTCGCATGGATTTGAAGCTAAGCCTTCTTCTTGGCATTGATTTGAAGCTTAATCGTGTATTTCGCTTGGATTTGAAGCTAAATCATGTGTTTCGCATGGACTTAAAGCTAACACGTTTGTTTCGCATGCAGTTGAACCTAAATCATGTATATCACAAGTGTTAGAAGCTAAACCATTTGATTCGCATGGATTTGAAGCTAAGCGTTCTACTTCGCATTGATTTGAAGCTCAATCATGTATTTGCTTGGATTTGAAGCTAAATCATGTGTTTCGCATGGACTTAAAGCTAACACGTTTGTTTCGCATGCAGTTGAACCTAAATCATGTATATCACAAGTATTTGAAGCTAAACCATTTGTTTTGCGTGGTTTCGAAAATCAGCCTTCTATTTCGCATTGATTTGAATCTAAATCATGAGTTTCGCATGGATTTGAAGCTAACTCGTTTGTTTCGCATGCAGTTGAAGAAAAATCATGTATATCACAAGTATTAGAAGCTGAACCATTTGATTCGCATGGATTTGAAGCTAAGCCTTCTTCTTGGCATTGATTTGAAGCTTAATCGTGTATTTCGCTTGGATTTGAAGCTAAATCATGTGTTTCGCATGGACTTAAAGCTAACACGTTTGTTTCGCATGCAGTTGAACCTAAATCATGTATATCACAAGTATTTGAAGCTAAACCATTTGTTTTGCGTGGTTTCGAAAATCAGCCTTCTATTTCGCATTGGTTTGAAGCTAAATCACGTGTTTCTCATGGATTTGAAGCTAACTCGTTTCTATCGCATGGATTTATAGCTAACTCGTTTGTTTCGCATGCTGTTGAATCTAAATCTAGTATATCACAAGTATTTGAAGCTAAACCATTTGTTTTGCGTGGTTTCGAAAATCAGCCTTCTATTTCGCATTGATTTGAATCTAAATCATGAGTTTCGCATTGATTTGAAGCTAACTCGTTTGTTTCGCCTGGATTTGAAGCTAACTCGTTTGTTTCGCATGCAGTTGAAGAAAAATCATGTATATCACAAGTATTAGAAGCTGAACCATTTGATTCGCATGGATTTGAAGCTAAGCCTTTTTCTTCGCATTGATTTGAAGTTTAATCATGTATTTCGCTTGTATTTGTAGCTAAATCATGTGTTTCGCATGGACTTAAAGCTAACTCGTTTGTCTCGCCTGCATTTGAAGCTAAATCATGTATATCACAAATATTTGAAGCTAAACCATTTGTTTCGCATGGATTTGGAGCTAAACCTACTATTTCGCATTGATTTGGAGCTAAATCATGTGTTTTGCATGGATTTAAAGATAACACGATTGTTTCGCACGCAGTTGACGCTAAATCATGTAGGATCACAAGCATTTGAAGCTAAACCATTTGTTTCGAATGGATTCGAAAATCAGCCTTCTATTTCGCAATGATTTGATGCTAAATCATGTGTTTCTCATGGATTTGAAGCTAACTCGTTTGTATCGCATGGATTTATAACTAACTCGTTTGTTTCGCATGCTCTTGATGCTAAATCTAGTATATCACAAGTATTTGAAGCTAAACCATTTATTTCGCATGGATTCGAAAATCAGTCTTCTATTTCGCAATGATTTGATGCTAAATCATGTGTTTCTCATGGATTTGAAGCTAACTCGTTTGTATCGCATGGATTTATAACTAACTCGTTTGTTTCGCATGCTCTTGAAGCTAAATCTAGTATATCACAAGTATTTGAAGCTAAACCATTTATTTCGCATGGATTCGAAAATCAGTCTTCTATTTCGCTATGATTTGATGCTAAATCATGTGTTTCTCATGGATTTGAAGCTAACTCGTTTCTATCGCATGGATTTATAACTAACTCGTTTGTTTCGCATGCTCTTGAAGCTAAATCTAGTATATCACAAGTATTTGAAGCTAAACCATTTGTTTCGCATGGATTCGAAAATCAGTCTTCTATTTCGCAATGATTTGATGCTAAATCATGTGTTTCTCATGGATTTGAAGCTAACTCGTTTGTTTCGCATGGATTTGAAGCTAACTCGTTTGTTTCGCATGCAGTTGAAGCAAAATCATGTATATCACAAGTATTAGAAGCTAAACCATTTGACTCGCATGGATTTGAAGCTATGCGTTCTACTTCGCATTGATTTGAAGCTTAATCATGTATTTCGCTTGGATTTGAAGCTAAATCATGTTTCGCATGGACTTAAAGCTAACACGTTTGTTTCGCATGCAGTTGAACCTAAATCATCTATATCACAAGTATTTGAAGCTAAACCATTTGTTTCGCATGGATTCGAAAGTCAGCCTTCTATTTCTCATTGATTTGAAGCTAAATCATGAGTTTCGCATGGACTTAAAGCTAACACGTTTGTTTCGCATGCAGTTGAACCTAAATCATGTATATCACAAGTATTTGAAGCTAAACCATTTGATTCCCATGGATTTGGAGCTAAACCTACTACTTCGCATTGATTTGGAGCTAAACCATGTGTTTTGCATGGATTTAAAGCTAACACGTTTGCTTCGCATGCAGATGAAGCTAAATCATGTATATCACAAGTATTTGTAGCTAAACCATTTGTTTCGCATGGATTCGAAAATCAGCCTTCTATTTCGCATTGATTTGAAGCTAAATCATTAGTTTCGCATGGATTTGAAGCTAACTCGTTTGTTTCGCATGGATTTGAAGCTAACTCGTTTGTTTCGCATGCAGTTGAAGCAAAATCATGTATATCACAAGTATTTGAAGCTAAACCATTTGTTTTGCGTGTTTTCGAAAATCAGCCTTCTATTTCGCATTGATTTGAATCTAAATCATGAGTTTCGCATGGATTTGAAGTTAACTCGTTTGTTTCGCATGCAGTTGAAGAAAAATCATGTATATCACAAGTATTAGAAGCTGAACCATTTGATTCGCATGGATTTGAAGCTAAGCCTTCTTCTTGGCATTGATTTGAAGCTTAATCATGTATTTGCTTGGATTTGAAGCTAAATCATGTGTTTCGCATGGACTTAAAGCTAACACGTTTGTTTCGCATGCAGTTGAACCTAAATCATGTATATCACAAGTATTTGAAGCTAAACCATTTGTTTTGCGTGGTTTCGAAAATCAGCCTTCTATTTCGCATTGATTTGAATCTAAATCATGAGTTTCGCATGGATTTGAAGCTAACTCGTTTGTTTCGCATGCAGTTGAAGAAAAATCATGTATATCACAAGTATTAGAAGCTGAACCATTTGATTCGCATGGATTTGAAGCTAAGCCTTCTTCTTGGCATTGATTTGAAGCTTAATCGTGTATTTCGCTTGGATTTGAAGCTAAATCATGTGTTTCGCATGGACTTAAAGCTAACACGTTTGTTTCGCATGCAGTTGAACCTAAATCATGTATATCACAAGTATTTGAAGCTAAACCATTTGTTTTGCGTGGTTTCGAAAATCAGCCTTCTATTTCGCATTGGTTTGAAGCTAAATCACGTGTTTCTCATGGATTTGAAGCTAACTCGTTTCTATCGCATGGATTTATAGCTAACTCGTTTGTTTCGCATGCTGTTGAATCTAAATCTAGTATATCACAAGTATTTGAAGCTAAACCATTTGTTTTGCGTGGTTTCGCAAATCAGCCTTCTATTTCGCATTGATTTGAATCTAAATCATGAGTTTCGCATTGATTTGAAGCTAACTCGTTTGTTTCGCCTGGATTTGAAGCTAACTCGTTTGTTTCGCATGCAGTTGAAGAAAAATCATGTATATCACAAGTATTAGAAGCTGAACCATTTGATTCGCATGGATTTGAAGCTAAGCCTTTTTCTTCGCATTGATTTGAAGTTTAATCATGTATTTCGCTTGTATTTGTAGCTAAATCATGTGTTTCGCATGGACTTAAAGCTAACTCGTTTGTCTCGCCTGCATTTGAAGCTAAATCATGTATATCACAAATATTTGAAGCTAAACCATTTGTTTCGCATGGATTTGGAGCTAAACCTACTATTTCGCATTGATTTGGAGCTAAATCATGTGTTTTGCATGGATTTAAAGATAACACGATTGTTTCGCACGCAGTTGACGCTAAATCATGTAGGATCACAAGCATTTGAAGCTAAACCATTTGTTTCGAATGGATTCGAAAATCAGCCTTCTATTTCGCATTGATTTGAAGCTAAATCATGAGTTTCGCATGGATTTGAAGCTAACTCGTTTGTTTCGCATGGATTTGAAGCTAACTCGTTTGTTTCGCATGCAGTTGAAGCAAAACCATGTATATCACAAGTATTAGAAGCTAAACCATTTGATTCGCATGGATTTGAAGCTAAGCGTTCTACTTCGCATTGATTTGAAGCTTAATCATGTATTTCGCTTGGATTTGAAGCTAAATCATGTTTCGCATGGACTTAAAGCTAACACGTTTGTTTCGCATGCAGTTGAACCTAAATCATGTATATCACAAGTATTTGAAGCTAAACCATTTCTTTCGCATGGATTCGAAAGTCAGCCTTCTATTTCGCATTGATTTGAAGCTAAATCATGAGTTTCGCATGGACTTAAAGCTAACACGTTTGTTTCGCATGCAGTTGAACCTAAATCATGTATATCACAAGTATTTGAAGCTAAACCATTTGATTCCCATGGCTTTGGAGCTAAACCTACTACTTCGCATTGATTTGGAGCTAAACCATGTGTTTTGCATGGATTTAAAGATAACACGATTGTTTCGCATGCAGTTGAAGCTAAATCATGTATATCACAAGTATTTGAAGCTAAACCATTTGTTTCGCATGGATTCGAAAATCAGCCTTCTATTTCGCATTGATTTGAAGCTAACTCGTTTGTTTCGCATGGATTTGAAGCTAACTCGTTTGTTTCGCATGCAGTTGAAGCAAAATCATGTATATCACAAGTATTAGAAGCTAAACCATTTGATTCGCATGGATTTGAAGCTAACTCGTTTGTTTCGCATGCAGTTGAAGAAAAATCATGTATATCACAAGTATTAGAAGCTGAACCATTTGATTCGCATGGATTTGAAGCTAAGCCTTTTTCTTCGCATTGATTTGAAGCTTAATCATGTATTTCGCTTGTATTTGTAGCTAAATCATGTGTTTCGCATGGACTTAAAGCTAACTCGTTTGTCTCGCCTGCATTTGAAGCTAAATCATGTATATCACAAATATTTGAAGCTAAACCATTTGTTTCGCATGGATTTGGAGCTAAACCTACTACTTCGCATTGATTTGGAGCTAAATCATGTGTTTTGCATGGATTTAAAGATAACACGATTGTTTCGCATGCAGTTGACGCTAAATCATGTAGGATCACAAGCATTTGAAGCTAAACCATTTGTTTCGAATGGATTCGAAAATCAGCCTTCTATTTCGCATTGATTTGAAGCTAAATCATGAGTTTCGCATGGATTTGAAGCTAACTCGTTTGTTTCGCATGGATTTGAAGCTAACTCGTTTGTTTCGCATGCAGTTGAAGAAAAATCATGTATATCACAAGTATTAGAAGCTGAACCAATTGATTCGCATGGATTTGAAGCTAAGCCTTCTACTTCGCATTGATTTGAAGCTTAATCATGCATTTCGCTTGGATTTGAAGCTAAATCATGTGTTTCGCATGGACTTAAAGCTAACACGTTTGTTTCGCATGCAGTTGAACCTAAATCATGTATATCACAAGTATTTGAAGCTAAACCATTTGTTTTGCGTGGTTTCGAAAATCAGCCTTCTATTTCGCATTGATTTGAATCTAAATCATGAGTTTCGCATGGATTTGAAGTTAACTCGTTTGTTTCGCATGCAGTTGAAGAAAAATCATGTATATCACAAGTATTAGAAGCTGAACCATTTGATTCGCATGGATTTGAAGCTAATCCTTCTTATTCGCATTGATTTGAAGCTTAGTCATGTATTTGCTTGGATTTGAAGCTAAATCATGTGTTTCGCATGGACTTAAAGCTAACACGTTTGTTTCGCATGCAGTTGAACCTAAATCATGTATATCACAAGTATTTGAAGGTAAACCATTTGTTTTGCGTGGTTTCGAAAATCAGCCTTCTATTTCGCATTGGTTTGAAGCTAAATCACGTGTTTCTCATGGATTTGAAGCTAACTCGTTTGTTTCGCATGGATTTGAAGCTAACTCGTTTGTTTCGCATGCAGTTGAAGCAAAATCATGTATATCACAAGTATTAGAAGCTAAACCATTTGACTCGCATGGATTTGTAGCTAAGCGTTCTACTTCGCATTGATTTGAAGCTTAATCATGTATTTCGCTTGGATTTGAAGCTAAATCATGTTTCGCATGGACTTAAAGCTAACACGTTTGTTTCGCATGCAGTTGAACCTAAATCATCTATATCACAAGTATTTGAAGCTAAACCATTTGTTTCGCATGGATTCGAAAGTCAGCCTTCTATTTCGCATTGATTTGAAGCTAAATCATGAGTTTCGCATGGATTTGAAGCTAACTCGTTTGTTTCGCATGCAGTTGAAGAAAAATCATGTATATCACAAGTATTAGAAGCTGAACCATTTGATTCGCATGGATTTGAAGCTAATCCTTCTTATTCGCATTGATTTGAAGCTTAGTCATGTATTTGCTTGGATTTGAAGCTAAATCATGTGTTTCGCATGGACTTAAAGCTAACACGTTTGTTTCGCATGCAGTTGAACCTAAATCATGTATATCACAAGTATTTGAAGCTAAACCATTTGTTTTGCGTGGTTTCGAAAATCAGCCTTCTATTTCGCATTGGTTTGAAGCTAAATCACGTGTTTCTCATGGATTTGAAGCTAACTCGTTTCTATCGCATGGATTTATAGCTAACTCGTTTTTTTCGCATGCTGTTGAATCTAAATCTAGTATATCACAAGTATTTGAAGCTAAACCACTTGTTTCGCATGGATTCGTAAATCAGCCTTCTATTTCGCATTGATTTGAATCTAAATCATGAGTTTCGCATGGATTTGAAGCTAACTCGTTTGTTTCGCATGGATTTGAAGCTAACTCGTTTGTTTCGCATGCAGTTGAAGCAAAATCATGTATATCACAAGTATTAGAAGCTAAACCATTTGATTCGCATGGATTTGAAGCTAAGCGTTCTACTTCGCATTGATTTGAAGCTTAATCATGTATTTCGCTTGGATTTGAAGCTAAATCATGTTTCGCATGGACTTAAAGCTAACACGTTTGTTTCGCATGCAGTTGAACCTAAATCATGTATATCACAAGTATTTGAAGCTAAACCATTTGTTTCGCATGGATTCGAAAGTCAGCCTTCTATTTCGCATTGATTTGAAGCTAAATCATGAGTTTCGCATGGACTTAAAGCTAACACGTTTGTTTCGCATGCAGTTGAACCTAAATCATGTATATCACAAGTATTTGAAGCTAAACCATTTGATTCCCATGGATTTGGAGCTAAACCTACTACTTCGCATTGATTTGGAGCTAAACCATGTGTTTTGCATGGATTTGAAGCTAAATCATGTGGTTCGCATGGACTTAAAGCTAACACGTTTGTTTCGCACGCAGTTGAACCTAAATCATGTATATCACAAGTATTTGAAGCTAAACCATTTGTTTCGCATGGATTCGAAAATCAGTCTTCTATTTCGCAATGATTTGATGTTAAATCATGTGTTTCTCATGGATTTGAAGCTAACTCGTTTGTATCGCATGGATTTATAACTAACTCGTTTGTTTCGCATGCTCTTGAAGCTAAATCTAGTATATCACAAGTATTTGAAGCTAAACCATTTATTTCGCATGGATTCGAAAATCAGTCTTCTATTTCGCAATGATTTGATGCTAAATCATGTGTTTCTCATGGATTTGAAGCTAACTCGTTTCTATCGCATGGATTTATAACTAACTCGTTTGTTTCGCATGCTCTTGAAACTAAATCTAGTATATCACAAGTATTTGAAGCTAAACCATTTGTTTCGCATGGATTCGAAAATCAGTCTTCTATTTCGCAATGATTTGATGCTAAATCATGTGTTTCTCATGGATTTGAAGCTAACTCGTTTGTATCGCATGGATTTATAACTAACTCGTTTGTTTCGCATGCTCTTGAAGCTAAATCTAGTATATCACAAGTATTTGAAGCTAAACCATTTATTTCGCATGGATTCGAAAATCAGTCTTCTATTTCGCAATGATTTGATGTTAAATCATGTGTTTCTCATGGATTTGAAGCTAAATCATGTGGTTCGCATGGACTTAAAGCTAACACGTTTGTTTCGCACGCAGTTGAACCTAAATCATGTATATCACAAGTATTTGAAGCTAAACCATTTGTTTCGCATGGATTCGAAAATCAGTCTTCTATTTCGCAATGATTTGATGTTAAATCATGTGTTTCTCATGGATTTGAAGCTAACTCGTTTGTATCGCATGGATTTATAACTAACTCGTTTGTTTCGCATGCTCTTGAAGCTAAATCTAGTATATCACAAGTATTTGAAGCTAAACCATTTATTTCGCATGGATTCGAAAATCAGCCTTCTATTTCGCATTGGTTTGAAGCTAAATCACGTGTTTCTCATGGATTTGAAGCTAACTCGTTTCTATCGCATGGATTTATAGCTAACTCGTTTTTTTCGCATGCTGTTGAATCTAAATCTAGTATATCACAAGTATTTGAAGCTAAACCACTTGTTTCGCATGGATTCGTAAATCAGCCTTCTATTTCGCATTGATTTGAATCTAAATCATGAGTTTCGCATGGATTTGAAGCTAACTCGTTTGTTTCGCATGGATTTGAAGCTAACTCGTTTGTTTCGCATGCAGTTGAAGCAAAATCATGTATATCACAAGTATTAGAAGCTAAACCATTTGATTCGCATGGATTTGAAGCTAAGCGTTCTACTTCGCATTGATTTGAAGCTTAATCATGTATTTCGCTTGGATTTGAAGCTAAATCATGTTTCGCATGGACTTAAAGCTAACACGTTTGTTTCGCATGCAGTTGAACCTAAATCATGTATATCACAAGTATTTGAAGCTAAACCATTTGTTTCGCATGGATTCGAAAGTCAGCCTTCTATTTCGCATTGATTTGAAGCTAAATCATGAGTTTCGCATGGACTTAAAGCTAACACGTTTGTTTCGCATGCAGTTGAACCTAAATCATGTATATCACAAGTATTTGAAGCTAAACCATTTGATTCCCATGGATTTGGAGCTAAACCTACTACTTCGCATTGATTTGGAGCTAAACCATGTGTTTTGCATGGATTTGAAGCTAAATCATGTGGTTCGCATGGACTTAAAGCTAACACGTTTGTTTCGCACGCAGTTGAACCTAAATCATGTATATCACAAGTATTTGAAGCTAAACCATTTGTTTCGCATGGATTCGAAAATCAGTCTTCTATTTCGCAATGATTTGATGTTAAATCATGTGTTTCTCATGGATTTGAAGCTAACTCGTTTGTATCGCATGGATTTATAACTAACTCGTTTGTTTCGCATGCTCTTGAAGCTAAATCTAGTATATCACAAGTATTTGAAGCTAAACCATTTATTTCGCATGGATTCGAAAATCAGTCTTCTATTTCGCAATGATTTGATGCTAAATCATGTGTTTCTCATGGATTTGAAGCTAACTCGTTTCTATCGCATGGATTTATAACTAACTCGTTTGTTTCGCATGCTCTTGAAACTAAATCTAGTATATCACAAGTATTTGAAGCTAAACCATTTGTTTCGCATGGATTCGAAAATCAGTCTTCTATTTCGCAATGATTTGATGCTAAATCATGTGTTTCTCATGGATTTGAAGCTAACTCGTTTGTATCGCATGGATTTATAACTAACTCGTTTGTTTCGCATGCTCTTGAAGCTAAATCTAGTATATCACAAGTATTTGAAGCTAAACCATTTATTTCGCATGGATTCGAAAATCAGTCTTCTATTTCGCAATGATTTGATGTTAAATCATGTGTTTCTCATGGATTTGAAGCTAAATCATGTGGTTCGCATGGACTTAAAGCTAACACGTTTGTTTCGCACGCAGTTGAACCTAAATCATGTATATCACAAGTATTTGAAGCTAAACCATTTGTTTCGCATGGATTCGAAAATCAGTCTTCTATTTCGCAATGATTTGATGTTAAATCATGTGTTTCTCATGGATTTGAAGCTAACTCGTTTGTATCGCATGGATTTATAACTAACTCGTTTGTTTCGCATGCTCTTGAAGCTAAATCTAGTATATCACAAGTATTTGAAGCTAAACCATTTATTTCGCATGGATTCGAAAATCAGTCTTCTATTTCGCAATGATTTGATGCTAAATCATGTGTTTCTCATGGATTTGAAGCTAACTCGTTTCTATCGCATGGATTTATAACTAACTCGTTTGTTTCGCATGCTCTTGAAACTAAATCTAGTATATCACAAGTATTTGAAGCTAAACCATTTGTTTCGCATGGATTCGAAAATCAGTCTTCTATTTCGCAATGATTTGATGCTAAATCATGTGTTTCTCATGGATTTGAAGCTAACTCGTTTGTATCGCATGGATTTATAACTAACTCGTTTGTTTCGCATGCTCTTGAAGCTAAATCTAGTATATCACAAGTATTTGAAGCTAAACCATTTATTTCGCATGGATTCGAAAATCAGTCTTCTATTTCGCAATGATTTGATGCTAAATCATGTGTTTCTCATGGATTTGAAGCTAACTCGTTTGTATCGCATGGATTTATAACTAACTCGTTTGTTTCGCATGCTCTTGAAGCTAAATCTAGTATATCACAAGTATTTGAAACTAAACCATTTATTTCGCATGGATTCGAAAATCAGTCTTCTATTTCGCAATGATTTGATGCTAAATCATGTGTTTCTCATGGATTTGAAGCTAACTCGTTTCTATCGCATGGATTTATAACTAACTCGTTTGTTTCGCATGCTCTTGAAGCTAAATCTAGTATATCACAAGTATTTGAAGCTAAACCATTTGTTTCGCATGGATTCGAAAATCAGTCTTCTATTTCGCAATGATTTGATGCTAAATCATGTGTTTCTCATGGATTTGAAGCTAACTCGTTTGTTTCGCATGGATTTGATGCTAACTCGTTTGTTTCGCATGCAGTTGAAGCAAAATCATGTATATCACAAGTATTAGAAGCTAAACCATTTGACTCGCATGGATTTGTAGCTAAGCGTTCTACTTCGCATTGATTTGAAGCTTAATCATGTATTTCGCTTGGATTTGAAGCTAAATCATGTTTCGCATGGACTTAAAGCTAACACGTTTGTTTCGCATGCAGTTGAACCTAAATCATCTATAT
>NW_027477413.1:0-75070 GCF_051020955.1 Megalopta genalis
CGTGTATTTCACATGAATCTGAAGTTAAATTGTTCATATCGCATGAATTTAAACCTAAATCGTTTGTTTCGCGTGGATTTAAATCTAGATCGTGTAATTCGAATTAATTTGAAGCTAAACTGTTCATTTGGCATGAATTTGAAGCTAAACTGTTTTTTTAAAATCGATATTTTCCACGAATTTCAATAGAAATCGTGTGTTTCGCATGATATTGAAATTAAATCGTTTGTTTCGTGTGAATTTGAAGCTAATTCGTGTATTTCGCACAAATCTGAAGCTAAATTGTTCATATCGCATGAATTTGAAGCTAAATCGTATGATTAAAATCGGTATTTCGCACGAATTTGAAGCGACATCGTGTGTTTCGCATGATATTGGGGCTAAATCATATGTTTCGCGTGAATTTGAAGCTAATTCGTATATTTCGCATGAATCTGAAGCTAAATTGTTCATTTCGCATGAATTTGAAGCTAAATCGTTTGTTTGAAATCGCTATTTCGCAAGAATTCAAAACGAAATCGTGTTTATCGCATGATATTGAAGTTAAATCGTGTGTTTCGGCTGAATTTGCAGCTAATTCGTGTATTTCACGTGAATCTGAAGTTAAATTGTTCAGATCGCATGAATTTGAAGCTAAATCGTTTGTTTCGCGTGGATTTAAAGCTCGATCGCGTAATTCGAATTAATTTGAAGCTAAACTGTTCATTTGGCATGAATTTGAAACTAAATCGTTTGTTTAAAATCGATATTTTGCACGAATTTCAATCGAAATCGTGTGTTTCGAATGATATTGAAGCTAAATCGTATGTTTCGCGTTGATTTAAAGCTAATTCGTGTATTTCGCATGAATCTGAAGCTAAATTGTTCATTTCGCATGAATTTGAAGCTAAATAGTTTGTTTAAAATCGCTATTTCGCACGAATTTGAAGCGAAATCGTGTGTTTCGCATGATATTGAAATTAAATCGTTTGTTTCGTGTGAATTTGAAGCTAATTCGTGTATTTCGCACAAATCTGAAGCTAAATTGTTCATATCGCATGAATTTGAAGCTAAATAGTAAGATTAAAATCGCTATTTCGCACGAATTTGAAGCGACATCGTGTGTTTCGCATGATATTGGGGCTAAATCGTATGCTTCGCGTTGATTTAAAGCTAATTCGTGTATTTCGCATGAATCTGAAGCTAAAATGTTCATTTCGCATGAATTTGAAACTAAATCGTTTGTTTAAAATCGCTATTTCGCAAGAATTTAAAACGAACTCGTGTTTATCGCATGATATTGAAGTTAAATCGTTTGTTTCGTGTGAATTTGAAGCTAATTCGAGTATTTCGCACAAATCTGAAGCTTAATTGTTCATATCGCATGATTTGAAGCTAAATCGTATGATTAAAATCGCTATTTCGCACGAATTTGAAGCGACATCGTGTGTTTCGCATGATATTGGGGCTGAATCGTATGCTTCGCGTTGATTTAAAGCTAATTCGTGTATTTCGTATGAATCTGAAGCTAAAATGTTCATTTCGCATGAATTTGAAGCTAAATCGTTTGTTTAAAATCGCTATTTCGCAAGAATTTAAAACGAAATCGTGTTTATCGCATGATATTGAAGTAAAATCGTTTGTTTCGTCTGAATTTGCAGCTAATTCGTGTATTTCACATGAATCTGAAGTTAAATTGTTCATATCGCATGAATTTGAAGCTAAATCGTTTGTTTCGCGTGGATTTAAATCTAGATCGTGTAATTCGAATTAATTTGAAGCTAAACTGTTCATTTGGCATGAATTTGAAGCTAAATCGTTTGTTTAAAATCGATATTTCGCACGAATTTCAATCGAAATCGTGTGTTTCGCATGATATTTAGGCTAAATCGTATGTTTCTCGTTGATTTAAAGCTGATTCGTGTATTTCGCATGAATCTGAAGCTAAACTGTTCATTTCGCATGAATTTGAAGCTAAATCGTTTGTTTAAAATCGCTATTTTGCACGAATTTCAATCGAAATCGTGTATATCGCATGATATTGAAGGTAAAACGTTTGTTTCGTGTGAATTTGAAGCTAATTCGTGTATTTCGCATGAATCCGAAACTAAATTGTACTTTTCGCATGAATTTGAAGCTAAATCGTTCGTTTAAAATCGCTATTTCGCACGAATTTGAATCCAGATCGTGTATATCGCATGATATTGAAGTAAAATCGTTTGTTTCGTCTGAATTTGCAGCTAATTCGTGTATTTCACATGAATCTGAAGTTAAATTGTTCATATCGCAGGAATTTGAAGCTAAATCGTTTGTTTCGCGTGGATTTAAATCTAGATCGTGTAATTCGAATTAATTTGAAGCTAAACTGTTCATTTGGCATGAATTTGAAGCTAAATCGTTTGTTTAAAATCGCTATTTTGCACGAATTTCAATCGAAATCGTGTGTTTCGAATGATATTGAAGCTAAATCGTATGTTTCGCGTTGATTTAAAGCTAATTCGTGTATTTCGCATGAATCTGAAGCTAAATTGTTCATTTCGCATGAATTTGAAGCTAAATAGTTTGTTTAAAATCGCTATTTCGCACGAATTTGAAGCGAAATCGTGTGTTTCGCATGATATTGAAATTAAATCGTTTGTTTCGTGTGAATTTGAAGCTAATTCGTGTATTTCGCACAAATCTGAAGCTAAATTGTTCATATCGCATGAATTTGAAGCTAAATAGTAAGATTAAAATCGCTATTTCGCACGAATTTGAAGCGACATCGTGTGTTTCGCATGATATTGGGGCTAAATCGTATGCTTCGCGTTGATTTAAAGCTAATTCGTGTATTTCGCATGAATCTGAAGCTAAAATGTTCATTTCGCATGAATTTGAAACTAAATCGTTTGTTTAAAATCGCTATTTCGCAAGAATTTAAAACGAACTCGTGTTTATCGCATGATATTGAAGTTAAATCGTTTGTTTCGTGTGAATTTGAAGCTAATTCGAGTATTTCGCACAAATCTGAAGCTTAATTGTTCATATCGCATGATTTGAAGCTAAATCGTATGATTAAAATCGCTATTTCGCACGAATTTGAAGCGACATCGTGTGTTTTCGCATGATATTGGGGCTGAATCGTATGCTTCGCGTTGATTTAAAGCTAATTCGTGTATTTCGTATGAATCTGAAGCTAAAATGTTCATTTCGCATGAATTTGAAGCTAAATCGTTTGTTTAAAATCGCTATTTCGCAAGAATTTAAAACGAAATCGTGTTTATCGCATGATATTGAAGTAAAATCGTTTGTTTCGTCTGAATTTGCAGCTAATTCGTGTATTTCACATGAATCTGAAGTTAAATTGTTCATATCGCATGAATTTGAAGCTAAATCGTTTGTTTCGCGTGGATTTAAATCTAGATCGTGTAATTCGAATTAATTTGAAGCTAAACTGTTCATTTGGCATGAATTTGAAGCTAAATCGTTTGTTTTAAAATCGATATTTCGCACGAATTTCAATCGAAATCGTGTGTTTCGCATGATATTTAGGCTAAATCGTATGTTTCTCGTTGATTTAAAGCTGATTCGTGTATTTCGCATGAATCTGAAGCTAAACTGTTCATTTCGCATGAATTTGAAGCTAAATCGTTTGTTTAAAATCGCTATTTTGCACGAATTTCAATCGAAATCGTGTATATCGCATGATATTGAAGGTAAAACGTTTTGTTTCGTGTGAATTTGAAGCTAATTCGTGTATTTCGCATGAATCCGAAACTAAATTGTACTTTTCGCATGAATTTGAAGCTAAATCGTTCGTTTAAAATCGCTATTTCGCACGAATTTGAATCCAGATCGTGTATATCGCATGATATTGAAGTAAAATCGTTTGTTTCGTCTGAATTTGCAGCTAATTCGTGTATTTCACATGAATCTGAAGTTAAATTGTTCATATCGCAGGAATTTGAAGCTAAATCGTTTGTTTCGCGTGGATTTAAATCTAGATCGTGTAATTCGAATTAATTTGAAGCTAAACTGTTCATATCGCATGATTTGAAGCTAAATCGTATGTTTAAAATCGCTATTTTGCACGAATTTCAATCGAAATCGTGTGTTTCGCATGATATTGATGCTAAATCGTGTGTTTCGCATGATATTGAAGCTAAATCGTATGTTTGGCGTTGATTTAAAGCTAAATCGTGTATTTCGCATGAATCTGAAGCTAAATTGTTCATTTCGCATGATTTGAAGCTAAATCGTATGATTAAAATCGCTATTTCGCACGAATTTGAAGCGACATCGTGTGTTTCGCATGATATTGGGGCTAAATCGCATGTTTCGCGTTGATTTATAGCTAATTCGTGTATTTCGCATGAATCTGAAGCTAAATTGTTCATTTCGCATGAATTTGAAGCTAAATCGTTTGTTTAAAATCGCTATTTCGCAAGAATTTAAAACGAAATCATGTTTATCGCATGATATTGAAGTTAAATCCTTTGTTTCGTCTGAATTTGCAGCTAATTCGTGTATTTCACATGAATCTGAAGTTAAATTGTTCATATCGCATGAATTTGAAGCTAAATCGTTTGTTTCGCTTGGATTTAAAGCGCGATCATGTAATTCGAATTAATTTGAAGCTAAACTGTTCATTTGGCAAGAATTTGAAGCTAAATCGTTTGTTTAAAATCGTTATTTCGCACGAATTTGAAGCGAAATCGTGTATATCGCATGATATTGAAGTTAAAACGTTTGTTTCGTGTGAATTTGCAGCTTATTCGTGTATTTCGCATGAATCCGAAACTAAATTGTACTTTTTGCATGAATTTGAAGCTAAATCGTTTGTTTAAAATCGCCATTTCGCACGAATTTGAATCGAGATCGTGTATATCGCATGATATTGAAGTAAAATCGTTTGTTTCGTCTGAATTTGCAGCTAATTCGTGTATTTCACATGAATCTGAAGTTAAATTGTTCATATCGCATGAATTTGAAGCTAAATCGTTTGTTTCGCGTGGATTTAAATCTAGATCGTGTAATTCGAATTAATTTGAAGCTAAACTGTTCATTTGGCATGAATTTGAAGCTAAATCGTTTGTTTAAAATCGATATTTTCCACGAATTTCAATAGAAATCGTGTGTTTCGCATGATATTGAAGCTAAATCGTATGTTTCGCGTTGATTTAAAGCTAATTCGTGTATTTCGCATGAATCTGAAGCTAAACTGTTCATTTCGCATGAATTTGAAGCTAAATAGTTTGTTTAAAATCGCTATTTCACACGAATTTGAAGCCAAAACCGTGTGTTTCGCATGAGATTGAAATTAAATCGTTTGTTTCGTGTGAATTTGAAGCTAATTCGTGTATTTCGCAGAAATCTGATGCTAAATTGTTCATATCGCATGAATTTGAAGCTAAATCGTATGATTAAAATCGCTATTTCGCACGAATTTGAAGCGACATCGTGTGTTTCGCATGATATTGGGGCTAAATCGTATGTTTCGCGTGAATTTGAAGCTAATTCGTGTATTTCGCATGAATCTGAAGTTAAATTGTTCATATCGCATGAATTTGAAGCTAAAGCGTTTGTTTCGCGTGGATTTAAAGCTCGATCGTGTAATTCGAATTAATTTGAAGCTAAACTGTTCATTTGGCATGAATTTGAAGCTAAATCGTTTGTTTAAAATCGATATTTTGCACGAATTTCAATCGAAATCGTGTGTTTCGCATGATATTGAAGCTAAATCGTATGTTTCGGGTTGATTTAAAGCTAATTCGTGTATTTCGCATGAATCTGAAGCTAAATTTTTCATTTCGCATGAATTTGAAGCTAAATAGTTTGTTTAAAATCGCTATTTCGCACGAATTTGAAGCGAAATCGTGTGTTTCGCATGATATTGAAATTTAATCGTTTGTTTCGTCTGAACTTGCAGCTAATTCGTGTATTGCACATGAATCTGAAGTTAAATTGTTCATATCGCATGAATTTGAAGCTAAATCGTTTGTTTAAAATCGATATTTTGCACGAATTTCAATCGAAATCGTGTATATCGCATGATATTGATGGTAAAACGTTTGTTTCGTGTGAATTTGAAGCTAATTCGTGTATTTCGCATGAATCCGAAACTAAATTGTACTTTTCGCATGAATTTGAAGCTAAATCGTTTGTTTAAAATCGCTATTTCGCACGAATTTGAATCGAGATCGTGTATATCGCATGATATTGAAGTAAAATCGTTTGTTTCGTCTGAATTTGCAGCTAATTCGTGTATTTCACATGAATCTGAAGTTAAATTGTTCATATCGCAGGAATCTGAAGCTAAATCGTTTGTTTCGCGTGGATTTAAATCTAGATCGTGTAATTCGAATTAATTTGAAGCTAAACTGTTCATTTGGCATGAATTTGAAGCTAAATCGTTTGTTTAAAATCGCTATTTTGCACGACTTTCAATCGAAATCGTGTGTTTCGCATGATATTGATGCTAAATCGTGTGTTTCGCATGATATTGAAGCTAAATCGTATGTTTGGCGTTGATTTAAAGCTAAATCGTGTATTTCGCATGAATCTGAAGCTAAATTGTTCATTTCGCATGAATTTGAAGCTAAATAGTTTGTTTAAAATCTCTATTTCGCACGTATTTGAAGCTAAATCGTGTGTTTCGCATGATATTGAAATTAAATCGTTTGTTTCATGTGAATTTGAAGCTAATTCGAGTATTTCGCACAAATCTGAAGCTTAATTGTTCATTTCGCATGAATTTGAAGCTAAATCGTTTGTTTAAAATCGCTATTTCGCAAGAATTTAAAACGAAATCGTGTTTATAGCATGATATTGAAGTTAAATCCTTTGTTTCGTCTGAATTTGCAGCTAATTCGTGTATTTCACATGAATCTGAAGTTAAATTGTTCATATCGCATGAATTTGAAGCTAAATCGTTTGTTTCGCTTGGATTTAAAGCGCGATCGTGTAATTCGAATTAATTTGAAGCTAAACTGTTCATTTGGCAAGAATTTGAAGCTAAATCTTTTGTTTAAAATCGTTATTTCGCACGAATTTGAAGCGAAATCGTGTATATCGCATGATATTGAAGCGAAATCGTGTATATCGCATGATATTGAAGTTAAAACGTTTGTTTCGTGTGAATTTGCAGCTTATTCGAGTATTTCGCATGAATCCGAAACTAAATTGTACTTTTCGCATGAATTTGAAGCTAAATCGTTTGTTTAAAATCGCCATTTCGCACGAATTTGAATCGAGATCGTGTATATCGCATGATATTGAAGTAAAATCGTTTGTATCGTCTGAATTTGCAGCTAATTCGTGTATTTCATATGAATCTGAAGTTAAATTGTTCATATCGCATGAATTTGAAGCTAAATCGTTTGTTTCGCGTGGATTTAAATCTAGATCGTGTAATTCGAATTAATTTGAAGCTAAACTGTTCATTTGGCATGAATTTGAAGCTAAATCGTTTGTTTAAAATCGATATTTTCCACGAATTTCAATAGAAATCGTGTGTTTCGCATGATATTGAAGCTAAATCGTATGTTTCGCGTTGATTTAAAGCTAATTCGTGTATTTCGCATGAATCTGAAGCTAAATTGTTCATTTCGCATGAATTTGAAGCTAAATAGTTTGTTTAAAATCGCTATTTCACACGAATTTGAAGCGAAATCGTGTGTTTCGCATGAGATTGAAATTAAATCGTTTGTTTCGTGTGAATTTGAAGCTAATTCGTGTATTTTGCACAAATCTGATGCTAAATTGTTCATATCGCATGAATTTGAAGCTAAATCGTATGATTAAAATCGCTACTCCGCACGAATTTGAAGCGACATCGTGTGTTTCGCATGATATTGGGGCTAAATCGTATGTTTCGCGTGAATTTGAAGCTAATTCGTGTATTTCGCATGAATCTGAAGTTAAATTGTTCATATCGCATGAATTTGAAGCTAAAGCGTTTGTTTCGCGTGGATTTAAAGCTCGATCGTGTAATTCGAATTAATTTGAAGCTAAACTGTTCATTTGGCATGAATTTGAAGCTAAATCGTTTGTTTAAAATCGATATTTTGCACGAATTTCAATCGAAATCGTGTGTTTCGCATGATATTGAAGCTAAATCGTATGTTTCGGGTTGATTTAAAGCTAATTCGTGTATTTCGCATGAATCTGAAGCTTAATTGTTCATTTCGCATGAATTTGAAGCTAAATCGTTTGTATAAAATCGCCATTTCGCACGAATTTGAATCGAGATCGTGTATATCGCATGATATTCAGGTAAAATCGTTTGTTTCGTCTGAATTTGCAGCTAATTTGTGTATTTCACATGAATCTGAAGTTAAATTGTTCATATCGCATGAATTTGAAGCTAAATCGTTTGTTTCGCGTGGATTTAAAGCTCGATCGTGTAATTCGAATTAATTTGAAGCTAAACTGTTCATTTGGCATGAAGTTGAAGCTAAATCGTTTGTTTAAAATCGTTATTTCGCACGAATTTGAAGCGAAATCGTGTATATCGCATGATATTGAAGTTAAAACGTTTGTTTCGTGTGCATTTGAAGCTAATTCGTGTATTTCGCACAAATCTGAAGCTAAATTGTTCATATCGCATGAATTTGAAGCTAAATCATTTGTTTCGCATCAATTTGAATCTAAGCCTTGTCCTTCGAATTGATTTGAAGCTAAACCATGTGTCTCGTATGGAATTGAAGCTACCTCGTTTGTTCCTACAATATTTAATGCTATATCACATATATCGCAAGTATTTGAAGCTAAAACATATGTGTCGCATGGATTTGAAGCTGAACCTACTACATCGCATTGATTTGAAGCTAAATCTTGTGTATCGCATGGATTTGAAGATAAGTCGTTCGTTTCGCATGCAGTTGTAGCTTAATAATGTATATCACAAGTATTTGTAGCTAAACCATTTGTTTTGCATGGATTTGAAGCTAAGCCTTCTACTTCGCATTCATTTGAAGCCAAATCATTTGTTTCGCATGGATTTGAAGCTAAGCCTTCTACATCACATTGATTTGCAGCTAAATCATGTGTTTCGCATGGATTTGAAGCTAACTCGTTCGTTTCGCATGCAGTTGTAGCTTAATAATGTATATCACAAGTATTTGTAGCTAAACCATTTGTTTTGCATGGATTTGAAGCTAAGCCTTCTACTTCGCATTCATTTGAAGCTAAATCATGTGTTTCGTATGGATTTGAATCTAAGCCTTGTCCTTCGAATTGATTTGAAGCTAAATCATGTGTCTCGCATGGAATTAAAGCTACCTCGTTTGTTCCTACAGTATTTAAAGCTATATCACTTATATCGCAAGTATTTGAAGCTAAAACATATGTGTCGCATGGATTTGAAGCTGAACCTACTACATCGCATTGATTTGAAGCTAAATCTTGTGTATCGCATGGATTTGAAGCTAAACCTTCTACATCGCATTGGTTTGAAGCTAAATCATGTGAATCGCATGGATTTGAAGCTAACTCGTTCGTTTCACATGCAGTTGTAGCTAAATGATATATATCACAAGTATTTGTAGCTAAACCATTGGTTTTGCATGGATTTGAAGCTAAGCCCTCTACTTCGCATTCATTTGAAGCTAAATCATTTGTTTCGCATGGATTTGAATCTAAGCCTTGTCCTTCGAATTGATTTGAAGCAAAATCATGTGTTTCGTATGGATTTGATGCTAAACCTTCTACATCGAATTGATTTGAAGCTAAATCATGTGTCTCGCATGGATTTGAAGCTACCTCGTTTGTTCCTACAGTATTTAAATCTATATCACTTATATCGCAAGTATTTGAATCTAAAACATATGTGTCGCATGGATTTGAAGCTGAACCTACTACATCGCATTGATGTGAAGCTAAATCTTGTGTATCGCATGGATTTGAAGCTAAACCTTCTACATCGCATTGGTTTGAAGCTAAATCATGTGAATCGCATGGATTTGAAGCTAACTCGTTCGTTTCACATGCAGTTGTAGCTAAATGATATATATCACAAGTATTTGTAGCTAAACCATTGGTTTTGCATGGATTTGAAGCTAAGCCCTCTACTTCGCATTCATTTGAAGCTAAATCATTTGTTTCGCATGGATTTGAATCTAAGCCTTGTCCTTCGAATTGATTTGAAGCAAAATCATGTGTTTCGTATGGATTTGATGCTAAACCTTCTACATCGAATTGATTTGAAGCTAAATCATGTGTCTCGCATGGATTTGAAGCTACCTCGTTTGTTCCTACAGTATTTAAATCTATATCACTTATATCGCAAGTATTTGAATCTAAAACATATGTGTCGCATGGATTTGAAGCTGAACCTACTACATCGCATTGATGTGAAGCTAAATCTTGTGTATCGCATGGATTTGAAGCTAAACCTTCTACATCGCATTGGTTTGAAGCTAAATCATGTGAATCGCGTGGATTTGAAGCTAACTCGTTCGTTTCGCATGCAGTTGTAGCTTAATAATGTATATCACAAGTATTTGTAGCTAAACCATTTGTTTTGCGTGGATTTTAAGCTAAGCCTTCTACATCGCATTCATTTGAAGCTAAATCATTTGTTTCGCATGGATTTGAATCTAAGCCATGTCCTTCGAATTGATTTGAAGCTAAATCATGTGTTTCGTATGTATTTGGAGCTAAACCTTCTACATCGAATTGATTTGAAGCTAAATCATGTGTCTCGCATAGAATTGAAGCTACCTCGTTTGTTCCTACAGTATTTAAAGCTATATCACTTATATCGCAAGTATTTGAAGCTAAAACATATGTGTCGCATGGATTTGAAGCTGAACCTACTACATCGCATTGATTTGAAGCTAAATCTTGTGTATCGCATGGATTTGAAGCTAAACCTTCTACATCGCATTGGTTTGAAGCAAAATCATGTGAACCGCATGGATTTGAAGCTAACTCGTTCGTTTCACATGCAGTTGTAGCTAAATGATATATATCACAAATATTTGTAGCTAAACCATTTGTTTTGCATGGATTTGAAGCTAAGCCTTCTACTTCGCATTCATTTGAAGCTAAATCATTTGTTTCGCATGGATTTGAATCTAAGCCTTGTCCTTCGAATTGATTTGAAGCTAAATCATGTGTTTCGTATGGATTTGAAGCCAAACCTTCTACATCGAATTAATTTGAAGCTAAATAATGTGTCTCGCATGGAATTGAAGCTACCTCGTTTGTTCTTACAGTATGTAAAGCTATATCACTTATATCGCAAGTATTTGAAGCTAAAACATATGTGTCGCATGGATTTGAAGCTGAACCTACTACATCGCATTGATTTGAAGCTAAATCTTGTGTATCGCATGGATTTGAAGCTAAGTCGTTCGTTTCGCATGCAGTTGTAGCTTAATAATGTATATCACAAGTATTTGTAGCTAAACCATTTGTTTTGCATGGATTTGAAGCTAAGCCTTCTACTTCGCATTCATTTGAAGCTAAATCATTTGTTTCGCATCAATTTGAATCTAAGCCTTGTCCTTCGAATTGATTTGAAGCTAAACCATGTGTCTCGTATGGAATTGAAGCCACCTCGTTTGTTCCAACAGTATTTAATGCTATATCACATATATCGCAAGTATTTGAAGCTAAAACATATGTGTCGCATGGATTTGAAGCTGAACCTACTACATCGCATTGATTTGAAGCTAAATCTTGTGTATCGCATGGATTTGAAGCTAAGTCGTTCGTTTCGCATGCAGTTGTAGCTTAATAATGTATATCACAAGTATTTGTAGCTAAACCATTTGTTTTGCATGGATTTGAAGCTAAGCCTTCTACTTCGCATTCATTTGAAGCTAAATCATTTGTTTCGCATCAATTTGAATCTAAGCCTTGTCCTTCGAATTGATTTGAAGCTAAACCATGTGTCTCGTATGGAATTGAAGCTACCTCGTTTGTGCCTACAGTATTTAAAGCTATATCACATATATCGCAAGTATTTGAAGCTAAAACATATGTGTCGCATGGATTTGAAGCTGATCCTACTACATCGCATTGATTTGAAGCTAAATCTTGTGTATCGCATGGATTTGAAGCTAAGTCGTTCGTTTCGCATGCAGTTGTAGCTTAATAATGTATATCACAAGTATTTGTAGCTAAACCATTTGTTTTGCATGGATTTGAAGCTAAGCCTTCTACTTCGTATTCATTTGAAGCTAAATCATTTGTTTCGCATGGATTTGAAGCTAAGCCTTCTACATCACATTGATTTGCAGCTAAATCATGTGTTTCGCATGGATTTGAAGCTAACTCGTTCGTTTCGCATGCAGTTGTAGCTTAATAATGTATATCACAAGTATTTGTAGCTAAACCATTTGTTTTGCATGGATTTGAAGCTAAGCCTTCTACTTCGCATTCATTTGAAGCTAAATCATTTGTTTTGCATGGATTTGAATCTAAGCCTTGTCCTTCGAATTGATTTGAAGCTAAATCATGTGTTTCGTATGGATTTGATGCTAAACCTTCTACATTGAATTGATTTGAAGCTAAATCATGTGTCTCGCATGGATTTGAAGCTAAACCTTCTACATCGCATTGGTTTGAAGCTAAATCATGTGAATCGCATGGATTTGAAGCTAACTCGTTCGTTTCGCATGCAGTTGTAGCTTAATAATGTATATCAACAAGTATTTGTAGCTAAACCATTTGTTTTGCGTGGATTTGAAGCTAAGCCTTCTACTTCGCATTCATTTGAAGCTAAATCATTTGTTTCGCATGGATTTGAAGCTAAGCCTTCTACTTCGCATTCATTTGAAGCTAAATCATTTGTTTCGCATGGATTTGAAGCTAAGCCTTCTACATCACATTGATTTGCAGCTAAATCATGTGTTTCGCATGGTTTTGAAGCTAACTTGTTCGTTTCGCATGCAGTTGTAGCTTAATAATATATATCACAAGTATTTGTAGCTAAACCATTTGTTTTGCATGGATTTGAAGCTAAGCCTTCTACTTCGCATTCATTTGAAGCTAAATCATTTGTTTCGCATGGATTTGAATCTAAGCCTTGTCCTTCGAATTGATTTGAAGCTAAATCATGTGTTTCGTATGGATTTGAAGCCAAACCTTCTACATCGAATTAATTTGAAGCTAAATCATGTGTCTCGCATGGAATTGAAGCTACCTCGTTTGTTCTTACAGTATTTAAAGCTATATCACTTATATCGCAAGTATTTGAAGCTAAAACATATGTGACGCATGGATTTGAAGCTGAACCTACTACATCGCATTGATTTGAAGCTAAATCTTGTGTATCGCATGGATTTGAAGCTAAACCTTCTACATCGCATTGGTTTGAAGCTAAATCATGTGAACCGCATGGATTTGAAGCTAACTCGTTCGTTTCACATGCAGTTGTAGCTAAATGATATATATCACAAATATTTGTAGCTAAACCATTTGTTTTGCATGGATTTGAAGCTAAGCCTTCTACTTCGCATTCATTTGAAGCTAAATCATTTGTTTCGCATGGATTTGAATCTAAGCCTTGTCCTTCGAATTGATTTGAAGCTAAATCATGTGTTTCGTATGGATTTGAAGCCAAACCTTCTACGTCGAATTAATTTGAAGCTAAATCATGTGTCTCGCATGGAATTGAAGCTACCCTCGTTTGTTCTTACAGTATTTAAAGCTATATCACTTATATCGCAAGTATTTGAAGCTAAAACATATGTGACGTATGGATTTGAAGCTGAACCTACTACATCGCATTGATTTGAAGCTAAATCTTGTGTATCGCATGGATTTGAAGCTAAACCTTCTACATCACATTGATTTGCAGCTAAATCATGTGAATCGCATGGATTTGAAGCTAACTCGTTCGTTTCGCATGCAGTTGTAGCTAAATGATATATATCACAAGTATTTGTAGCTAATCCATTTGTTTTGCATGGATTTGAAGCTAAGCCTTCTACTTCGCATTCATTTGAAGCTAAATCATTTGTTTCGCATGGATTTGAATCTAAGCCTTGTCCTTCGAATTGATTTGAAGCTAAATCATGTGTTTCGTATGGATTTGATGCTAAACCTTCTATATCGAATTGATTTGAAGCTAAATCATGTGTCTCGCATGGATTTGAAGCTACCTCGTTTGTTCCTACAGTATTTAAATCTATATCACTTATATCGCAAGTATTTGAAGCTAAAACATATGTGTCGCATGGATTTGAAGCTGAACCTTACTACATCGCATTGATTTGAAGCTAAATCTTGTGTATCGCATGGATTTGAAGCTAAGTCGTTCGTTTCGCATGCAGTTGTAGCTTAATAATGTATATCACAAGTATTTGTAGCTAAACCATTTGTTTTGCATGGATTTGAAGCTAAGCCTTCTACTTCGCATTCATTTGAAGCTAAATCATTTGTTTCGCATCAATTTGAATCTAAGCCTTGTCCTTCGAATTGATTTGAAGCTAAACCATGTGTCTCGTATGGAATTGAAGCTACCTCGTTTGTGCCTACAGTATTTAAAGCTATATCACATATATCGCAAGTATTTGAAGCTAAAACATATGTGTCGCATGGATTTGAAGCTGAACCTACTACATCGCATTGATTTGAAGCTAAATCTTGTGTATCGCATGGATTTGAAGCTAAGTCGTTCGTTTCGCATGCAGTTGTAGCTTAATAATGTATATCACAAGTATTTGTAGCTAAACCATTTGTTTTGCATGGATTTGAAGCTAAGCCTTCTACTTCGTATTCATTTGAAGCTAAATCATTTGTTTCGCATGGATTTGAAGCTAAGCCTTCTACATCACATTGATTTGCAGCTAAATCATGTGTTTCGCATGGATTTGAAGCTAACTCGTTCGTTTCGCATGCAGTTGTAGCTTAATAATGTATATCACAAGTATTTGTAGCTAAACCATTTGTTTTGCATGGATTTGAAGCTAAGCCTTCTACTTCGCATTCATTTGAAGCTAAATCATTGTTTTGCATGGATTTGAATCTAAGCCTTGTCCTTCGAATTGATTTGAAGCTAAATCATGTGTTTCGTATGGATTTGATGCTAAACCTTCTACATTGAATTGATTTGAAGCTAAATCATGTGTCTCGCATGGATTTGAAGCTAAACCTTCTACATCGCATTGGTTTGAAGCTAAATCATGTGAATCGCATGGATTTGAAGCTAACTCGTTCGTTTCGCATGCAGTTGTAGCTTAATAATGTATATCACAAGTATTTGTAGCTAAACCATTTGTTTTGCGTGGATTTGAAGCTAAGCCTTCTACTTCGCATTCATTTGAAGCTAAATCATTTGTTTCGCATGGATTTGAAGCTAAGCCTTCTACTTCGCATTCATTTGAAGCTAAATCATTTGTTTCGCATGGATTTGAAGCTAAGCCTTCTACATCACATTGATTTGCAGCTAAATCATGTGTTTCGCATGGTTTTGAAGCTAACTTGTTCGTTTCGCATGCAGTTGTAGCTTAATAATATATATCACAAGTATTTGTAGCCAAACCATTTGTTTTGCATGGATTTGAAGCTAAGCCTTCTACTTCGCATTCATTTGAAGCTAAATCATTTGTTTCGCATGGATTTGAATCTAAGCCTTGTCCTTCGAATTGATTTGAAGCTAAATCATGTGTTTCGTATGGATTTGAAGCCAAACCTTCTACATCGAATTAATTTGAAGCTAAATCATGTGTCTCGCATGGAATTGAAGCTACCTCGTTTGTTCTTACAGTATTTAAAGCTATATCACTTATATCGCAAGTATTTGAAGCTAAAACATATGTGACGCATGGATTTGAAGCTGAACCTACTACATCGCATTGATTTGAAGCTAAATCTTGTGTATCGCATGGATTTGAAGCTAAACCTTCTACATCGCATTGGTTTGAAGCTAAATCATGTGAACCGCATGGATTTGAAGCTAACTCGTTCGTTTCACATGCAGTTGTAGCTAAATGATATATATCACAAATATTTGTAGCTAAACCATTTGTTTTGCATGGATTTGAAGCTAAGCCTTCTACTTCGCATTCATTTGAAGCTAAATCATTTGTTTCGCATGGATTTGAATCTAAGCCTTGTCCTTCGAATTGATTTGAAGCTAAATCATGTGTTTCGTATGGATTTGAAGCCAAACCTTCTACATCGAATTAATTTGAAGCTAAATCATGTGTCTCGCATGGAATTGAAGCTACCTCGTTTGTTCTTACAGTATTTAAAGCTATATCACTTATATCGCAAGTATTTGAAGCTAAAACATATGTGACGTATGGATTTGAAGCTGAACCTACTACATCGCATTGATTTGAAGCTAAATCTTGTGTATCGCATGGATTTGAAGCTAAACCTTCTACATCACATTGATTTGCAGCTAAATCATGTGAATCGCATGGATTTGAAGCTAACTCGTTCGTTTCGCATGCAGTTGTAGCTAAATGATATATATCACAAGTATTTGTAGCTAATCCATTTGTTTTGCATGGATTTGAAGCTAAGCCTTCTACTTCGCATTCATTTGAAGCTAAATCATTTGTTTCGCATGGATTTGAATCTAAGCCTTGTCCTTCGAATTGATTTGAAGCTAAATCATGTGTTTCGTATGGATTTGATGCTAAACCTTCTATATCGAATTGATTTGAAGCTAAATCATGTGTCTCGCATGGATTTGAAGCTACCTCGTTTGTTCCTACAGTATTTAAATCTATATCACTTATATCGCAAGTATTTGAAGCTAAAACATATGTGTCGCATGGATTTGAAGCTGAACCTACTACATCGCATTGATTTGAAGCTAAATCTTGTGTATCGCATGGATTTGAAGCTAAGTCGTTCGTTTCGCATGCAGTTGTAGCTTAATAATGTATATCACAAGTATTTGTAGCTAAACCATTTGTTTTGCATGGATTTGAAGCTAAGCCTTCTACTTCGCATTCATTTGAAGCTAAATCATTTGTTTCGCATCAATTTGAATCTAAGCCTTGTCCTTCGAATTGATTTGAAGCTAAACCATGTGTCTCGTATGGAATTGAAGCTACCTCGTTTGTGCCTACAGTATTTAAAGCTATATCACATATATCGCAAGTATTTGAAGCTAAAACATATGTGTCGCATGGATTTGAAGCTGAACCTACTACATCGCATTGATTTGAAGCTAAATCTTGTGTAGCGCATGGATTTGAAGCTAAGTCGTTCGTTTCGCATGCAGTTGTAGCTTAATAATGTATATCACAAGTATTTGTAGCTAAACCATTTGTTTTGCATGGATTTGAAGCTAAGCCTTCTACTTCGTATTCATTTGAAGCTAAATCATTTGTTTCGCATGGATTTGAAGCTAAGCCTTCTACATCACATTGATTTGCAGCTAAATCATGTGTTTTGCATGGATTTGAAGCTAACTCGTTCGTTTCGCATGCAGTTGTAGCTTAATAATGTATATCACAAGTATTTGTAGCTAAACCATTTGTTTTGCATGGATTTGAAGCTAAGCCTTCTACTTCGCATTCATTTGAAGCTAAATCATTTGTTTTGCATGGATTTGAATCTAAGCCTTGTCCTTCGAATTGATTTGAAGCTAAATCATGTGTTTCGTATGGATTTGATGCTAAACCTTCTACATTGAATTGATTTGAAGCTAAATCATGTGTCTCGCATGGATTTGAAGCTAAACCTTCTACATCGCATTGGTTTGAAGCTAAATCATGTGAATCGCATGGATTTGAAGCTAACTCGTTCGTTTCGCATGCAGTTGTAGCTTAATAATGTATATCACAAGTATTTGTATCTAAACCATTTGTTTTGCGTGGATTTGAAGCTAAGCCTTCTACTTCGCATTCATTTGAAGCTAAATCATTTGTTTCGCATGGATTTGAATCTAAGCCTTATCCTTCGAATTGATTTGAAGCTAAATCATGTGTTTCGTATGGATTTGAAGCCAAACCTTCTACATCGAATTAATTTGAAGCTAAATCATGTGTCTCGCATGGAATTGAAGCTACCTCGTTTGTTCTTACAGTATTTAAAGCTATATCACTTATATCGCAAGTATTTGAAGCTAAAACATATGTGACGCATGGATTTGAAGCTGAACCTACTACATCGCATTGATTTGAAGCTAAATCTTGTGTATCGCATGGATTTGACGCTAAACCTTCTACATCACATTGATTTGCAGCTAAATCATGTGAATCGCATGGATTTGAAGCTAACTCGTTCGTTTCGCATGCAGTTGTAGCTAAATGATATATATCACAAGTATTTGTAGCTAATCCATTTGTTTTGCATGGATTTGAAGCTAAGCCTTCTACTTCGCATTCATTTGAAGCTAAATCATTTGTTTCGCATGGGTTTGAATCTAAGCCTTGTCCTTCGAATTGATTTGAAGCTAAATCATGTGTTTCGTATGGATTTGATGCTAAACCTTCTATATCGAATTGATTTGAAGCTAAATCATGTGTCTCGCATGGATTTGAAGCTACCTCGTTTGTTCCTACAGTATTTAAATCTATATCACTTATATCGCAAGTATTTGAAGCTAAAACATATGTGTCGCATGGATTTGAAGCTGAACCTACTACATCGCATTGATTTGAAGCTAAATCTTGTGTATCGCATGGATTTGAAGCTAAGTCGTTCGTTTCGCATGCAGTTGTAGCTTAATAATGTATATCACAAGTATTTGTAGCTAAACCATTTGTTTTGCATGGATTTGAAGCTAAGCCTTCTACTTCGCATTCATTTGAAGCTAAATCATTTGTTTCGCATGGATTTGAAGCTAAGCCTTCTACATCACATTGATTTGCAGCTAAATCGTGTGTTTCGCATGGATTTGAAGCTAACTCGTTCGTTTCGCATGCAGTTGTAGCTAAATGATATATATTACAAGTATTTGTAGCTAAACCATTTGTTTTGCATGGATTTGAAGCTAAGCCCTCTACTTCGCATTCATTTGAAGCTAAATCATTTGTTTCGCATGGATTTGAAGCTAAGCCTTCTACATCACATTGATTTGCAGCGAAATCATGTGTTTCGCATGGATTTGAAGCTAACTCGTTCGTTTCGCATGCAGTTGTAGCTTAATAATGTATATCACAAGTATTTGTAGCTAAACCATTTGTTTTGCGTGGATTTGAAGCTAAGCCTTCTACATCGCATTCATTTGAAGCTAAATCATTTGTTTCGCATAGATTTGAATCTAAGCCATGTCCTTCGAATTGATTTGAAGCTAAATCATGTGTTTCGTATGGATTTGAAGCTAAACCTTCTACATCGAATTGATTTGAAGCTAAATCATGTGTCTCGCATGGAATTGAAGCTACCTCGTTTGTTCCTACAGTATTTAAAGCTATATCACTTATATCGCAAGTATTTGAAGCTAAAACATATGTGTCGCATGGATTTGAAGCTGAACCTACTACATCGCATTGATTTGAAGCTAAATCTTGTGTATCGCATGGATTTGAAGCTAAACCTTCTACATCGCATTGGTTTGAAGCTAAATCATGTGAATCGCATGGATTTGAAGCTAACTCGTTCGTTTCACATGCAGTTGTAGCTAAATGATATATATCACAAGTATTTGTAGCTAAACCATTTGTTTTGCATGGATTTGAAGCTAAGCCTTCTACTTCGCATTCGTTTGAAGCTAAATCATTTGTTTCGCATGGATTTGAAGCTATGCCTTCTACATCACATTGATTTGAAGCTAAATCATGTGTTTCGCATGGATTTGAAGCTAACTTGTTCGTTTCGCATGCAGTTGTAGCTTAATAATATATATCACAAGTATTTGTAGCTAAACCATTTGTTTTGCATGGATTTGAAGCTAAGCCTTCTACTTCGCATTCATTTGAAGCTAAATCATTTGTTTCGCATGGATTTGAATCTAAGCCTTGTCCTTCGAATTGATTTGAAGCTAAATCATGTGTTTCGTATGGATTTGAAGCCAAACCTTCTACATCGAATTAATTTGAAGCTAAATCATGTGTCTCGCATGGAATTGAAGCTACCTCGTTTGTTCTTACAGTATTTAAAGCTATATCACTTATATCGCAAGTATTTGAAGCTAAAACATATGTGTCGCATGGATTTGAAGCTGAACCTACTACATCGCATTGATTTGAAGCTAAATCTTGTGTATCGCATGGATTTGAAGCTAAACCTTCTACATCGCATTGGTTTGCAGCTAAATCATGTGTTTCGCATGGATTTGAAGCTAACTCGTTCGTTTCGCATGCAGTTGTAGCTTAATAATGTATATCACAAGTATTTGTAGCTAAACCATTTGTTTTGCATGGATTTGAAGCTAAGCCTTCTACTTCGCATTCATTTGAAGCTAAATCATGTGTTTCGTATGGATTTGAATCTAAGCCTTGTCCTTCGAATTGATTTGAAGCTAAATCATGTGTCTCGCATGGAATTGAAGCTACCTCGTTTGTTCCTACAGTATTTAAAGCTATATCACTTATATCGCAAGTATTTGAAGCTAAAACATATGTGTCGCATGGATTTGAAGCTGAACCTACTACATCGCATTGATTTGAAGCTAAATCTTGTGTATCGCATGGATTTGAAGCTAAACCTTCTACATCGCATTGGTTTGCAGCTAAATCATGTGTTTCGCATGGATTTGAAGCTAACTCGTTCGTTTCGCATGCAGTTGTAGCTTAATAATGTATATCACAAGTATTTGTAGCTAAACCATTTGTTTTGCATGGATTTGAAGCTAAGCCTTCTACTTCGCATTCATTTGAAGCTAAATCATTTGTTTCGCATGGATTTGAAGCTAAGCCTTCTACATCACATTGATTTGCAGCTAAATCGTGTGTTTCGCATGGATTTGAAGCTAACTCGTTCGTTTCGCATGCAGTTGTAGCTTAATAATGTATATCACAAGTATTTGTAGCTAAACCATTTGTTTTGCATGGATTTGAAGCTAAGCCTTCTACTTCGCATTCATTTGAAGCTAAATCATGTGTTTCGTATGGATTTGAATCTAAGCCTTGTCCTTCGAATTGATTTGAAGCTAAATCATGTGTCTCGCATGGAATTGAAGCTACCTCGTTTGTTCCTACAGTATTTAAAGCTATATCACTTATATCGCAAGTATTTGAAGCTAAAACATATGTGTCGCATGGTTTTGAAGCTGAACCTACTACATCGCATTGATTTGAAGCTAAATCTTGTGTATCGCATGGATTTGAAGCTAAACCTTCTACATCGCATTGGTTTGAAGCTAAATCATGTGAACCGCATGGATTTGAAGCTAACTCGTTCGTTTCGCATGCAGTTGTAGCTAAATGATATATATTACAAGTATTTGTAGCTAAACCATTTGTTTTGCATGGATTTGAAGCTAAGCCCTCTACTTCGCATTCATTTGAAGCTAAATCATTTGTTTCGCATGGATTTGAAGCTAAGCCTTCTACATCACATTGATTTGCAGCGAAATCATGTGTTTCGCATGGATTTGAAGCTAACTCGTTCGTTTTGCATGCAGTTGTAGCTTAATAATGTATATCACAAGTATTTGTAGCTAAACCATTTGTTTTGCGTGGATTTGAAGCTAAGCCTTCTACATCGCATTCATTTGAAGCTAAATCATTTGTTTCGCATGGATTTGAATCTAAGCCATGTCCTTCGAATTGATTTGAAGCTAAATCATGTGTTTCGTATGGATTTGAAGCTAAACCTTCTACATCGAATTGATTTGAAGCTAAATCATGTGTCTCGCATGGAATTGAAGCTACCTCGTTTGTTCCTACAGTATTTAAAGCTATATCACTTATATCGCAAGTATTTGAAGCTAAAACATATGTGTCGCATGGATTTGAAGCTGAACCTACTACATCGCATTGATTTGAAGCTAAATCATGTGTCTCGCATGGAATTAAAGCTACCTCGTTTGTTCCTACAGTATTTAAAGCTATATCACTTATATCGCAAGTATTTGAAGCTAAAACATATGTGTCGCATGGATTTGAAGCTGAACCTACTACATCGCATTGATTTGAAGCTAAATCTTGTGTATCGCATGGATTTGAAGCTAAACCTTCTACATCGCATTGGTTTGAAGCTAAATCATGTGAATCGCATGGATTTGAAGCTAACTCGTTCGTTTCACATGCAGTTGTAGCTAAATGATATATATCACAAGTATTTGTAGCTAAACCATTGGTTTTGCATGGATTTGAAGCTAAGCCCTCTACTTCGCATTCATTTGAAGCTAAATCATTTGTTTCGCATGGATTTGAATCTAAGCCTTGTCCTTCGAATTGATTTGAAGCAAAATCATGTGTTTCGTATGGATTTGATGCTAAACCTTCTACATCGAATTGATTTGAAGCTAAATCATGTGTCTCGCATGGATTTGAAGCTAACTCGTTCGTTTCACATGCAGTTCTAGCTAAATGATATATATCACAAGTATTTGTAGCTAAACCATTTGTTTTGCATGGATTTGAAGCTAAGCCCTCTACTTCGCATTCGTTTGAAGCTAAATCATTTGTTTCGCATGGATTTGAAGCTATGCCTTCTACATCACATTGATTTGAAGCTAAATCATGTGTTTCGCATGGATTTGAAGCTAACTTGTTCGTTTCGCATGCAGTTGTAGCTTAATAATATATATCACAAGTATTTGTAGCTAAACCATTTGTTTTGCATGGATTTGAAGCTAAGCCTTCTACTTCGCATTCATTTGAAGCTAAATCATTTGTTTCGCATGGATTTGAATCTAAGCCTTGTCCTTCGAATTGATTTGAAGCTAAATCATGTGTTTCGTATGGATTTGAAGCCAAACCTTCTACATCGAATTAATTTGAAGCTAAATCATGTGTCTCGCATGGAATTGAAGCTACCTCGTTTGTTCTTACAGTATTTAAAGCTATATCACTTATATCGCAAGTATTTGAAGCTAAAACATATGTGTCGCATGGATTTGAAGCTGAACCTACTACATCGCATTGATTTGAAGCTAAATCTTGTGTATCGCATGGATTTGAAGCTAAACCTTCTACATCGCATTGGTTTGCAGCTAAATCATGTGTTTCGCATGGATTTGAAGCTAACTCGTTCGTTTCGCATGCAGTTGTAGCTTAATAATGTATATCACAAGTATTTGTAGCTAAACCATTTGTTTTGCATGGATTTGAAGCTAAGCCCTCTACTTCGCATTCATTTGAAGCTAAATCATTTGTTTCGCATGGATTTGAAGCTAAGCCTTCTACATCACATTGATTTGCAGCGAAATCATGTGTTTCGCATGGATTTGAAGCTAACTCGTTCGTTTCGCATGCAGTTGTAGCTTAATAATGTATATCACAAGTATTTGTAGCTAAACCATTTGTTTTGCATGGATTTGAAGCTAAGCCTTCTACTTCGCATTCATTTGAAGCTAAATCATTTGTTTCGCATGGATTTGAATCTAAGCCTTGTCCTTCGAATTGATTTGAAGCTAAATCATGTGTTTCGTATGGATTTGATGCTAAACCTTCTACATCGAATTGATTTGAAGCTAAATCATGTGTCTCGCATGGAATTGAAGCTACCTCGTTTTTTCCTACAGTATTTAAAGCTATATCACTTATATCGCAAGTATTTGAAGCTAAAACATATGTGTCGCATGGATTTGAAGCTGAACCTACTACATCGCATTGATTTGAAGCTAAATCTTGTGTATCGCATGGATTTGAAGCTAAACCTTCTACATCGCATTGGTTTGCAGCTAAATCATGTGTTTCGCATGGATTTGAAGCTAACTTGTTCGTTTCGCATGCAGTTGTAGCTAAATGATATATATTACAAGTATTTGTAGCTAAACCATTTGTTTTGCATGGATTTGAAGCTAAGCCCTCTACTTCGCATTCATTTGAAGCTAAATCATTTGTTTCGCATGGATTTGAAGCTAAGCCTTCTACATCACATTGATTTGCAGCGAAATCATGTGTTTCGCATGGATTTGAAGCTAACTCGTTCGTTTCGCATGCAGTTGTAGCTTAATAATGTATATCACAAGTATTTGTAGCTAAACCATTTGTTTTGCGTGGATTTGAAGCTAAGCCTTCTACATCGCATTCATTTGAAGCTAAATCATTTGTTTCGCATAGATTTGAATCTAAGCCATGTCCTTCGAATTGATTTGAAGCTAAATCATGTGTTTCGTATGGATTTGAAGCTAAACCTTCTACATCGAATTGATTTGAAGCTAAATCATGTGTCTCGCATGGAATTGAAGCTACCTCGTTTGTTCCTACAGTATTTAAAGCTATATCACTTATATCGCAAGTATTTGAAGCTAAAACATATGTGTCGCATGGATTTGAAGCTGAACCTACTACATCGCATTGATTTGAAGCTAAATCTTGTGTATCGCATGGATTTGAAGCTAAACCTTCTACATCGCATTGGTTTGAAGCTAAATCATGTGAATCGCATGGATTTGAAGCTAACTCGTTCGTTTCACATGCAGTTGTAGCTAAATGATATATATCACAAGTATTTGTAGCTAAACCATTTGTTTTGCATGGATTTGAAGCTAAGCCTTCTACTTCGCATTCGTTTGAAGCTAAATCATTTGTTTCGCATGGATTTGAAGCTATGCCTTCTACATCACATTGATTTGAAGCTAAATCATGTGTTTCGCATGGATTTGAAGCTAACTTGTTCGTTTCGCATGCAGTTGTAGCTTAATAATATATATCACAAGTATTTGTAGCTAAACCATTTGTTTTGCATGGATTTGAAGCTAAGCCTTCTACTTCGCATTCATTTGAAGCTAAATCATTTGTTTCGCATGGATTTGAATCTAAGCCTTGTCCTTCGAATTGATTTGAAGCTAAATCATGTGTTTCGTATGGATTTGAAGCCAAACCTTCTACATCGAATTAATTTGAAGCTAAATCATGTGTCTCGCATGGAATTGAAGCTACCTCGTTTGTTCTTACAGTATTTAAAGCTATATCACTTATATCGCAAGTATTTGAAGCTAAAACATATGTGTCGCATGGATTTGAAGCTGAACCTACTACATCGCATTGATTTGAAGCTAAATCTTGTGTATCGCATGGATTTGAAGCTAAACCTTCTACATCGCATTGGTTTGCAGCTAAATCATGTGTTTCGCATGGATTTGAAGCTAACTCGTTCGTTTCGCATGCAGTTGTAGCTTAATAATGTATATCACAAGTATTTGTAGCTAAACCATTTGTTTTGCATGGATTTGAAGCTAAGCCTTCTACTTCGCATTCATTTGAAGCTAAATCATGTGTTTCGTATGGATTTGAATCTAAGCCTTGTCCTTCGAATTGATTTGAAGCTAAATCATGTGTCTCGCATGGAATTGAAGCTACCTCGTTTGTTCCTACAGTATTTAAAGCTATATCACTTATATCGCAAGTATTTGAAGCTAAAACATATGTGTCGCATGGATTTGAAGCTGAACCTACTACATCGCATTGATTTGAAGCTAAATCTTGTGTATCGCATGGATTTGAAGCTAAACCTTCTACATCGCATTGGTTTGCAGCTAAATCATGTGTTTCGCATGGATTTGAAGCTAACTCGTTCGTTTCGCATGCAGTTGTAGCTTAATAATGTATATCACAAGTATTTGTAGCTAAACCATTTGTTTTGCATGGATTTGAAGCTAAGCCTTCTACTTCGCATTCATTTGAAGCTAAATCATTTGTTTCGCATGGATTTGAAGCTAAGCCTTCTACATCACATTGATTTGCAGCTAAATCGTGTGTTTCGCATGGATTTGAAGCTAACTCGTTCGTTTCGCATGCAGTTGTAGCTTAATAATGTATATCACAAGTATTTGTAGCTAAACCATTTGTTTTGCATGGATTTGAAGCTAAGCCTTCTACTTCGCATTCATTTGAAGCTAAATCATGTGTTTCGTATGGATTTGAATCTAAGCCTTGTCCTTCGAATTGATTTGAAGCTAAATCATGTGTCTCGCATGGAATTGAAGCTACCTCGTTTGTTCCTACAGTATTTAAAGCTATATCACTTATATCGCAAGTATTTGAAGCTAAAACATATGTGTCGCATGGTTTTGAAGCTGAACCTACTACATCGCATTGATTTGAAGCTAAATCTTGTGTATCGCATGGATTTGAAGCTAAACCTTCTACATCGCATTGGTTTGAAGCTAAATCATGTGAACCGCATGGATTTGAAGCTAACTCGTTCGTTTCGCATGCAGTTGTAGCTAAATGATATATATTACAAGTATTTGTAGCTAAACCATTTGTTTTGCATGGATTTGAAGCTAAGCCCTCTACTTCGCATTCATTTGAAGCTAAATCATTTGTTTCGCATGGATTTGAAGCTAAGCCTTCTACATCACATTGATTTGCAGCGAAATCATGTGTTTCGCATGGATTTGAAGCTAACTCGTTCGTTTCGCATGCAGTTGTAGCTTAATAATGTATATCACAAGTATTTGTAGCTAAACCATTTGTTTTGCGTGGATTTGAAGCTAAGCCTTCTACATCGCATTCATTTGAAGCTAAATCATTTGTTTCGCATGGATTTGAATCTAAGCCATGTCCTTCGAATTGATTTGAAGCTAAATCATGTGTTTCGTATGGATTTGAAGCTAAACCTTCTACATCGAATTGATTTGAAGCTAAATCATGTGTCTCGCATGGAATTGAAGCTACCTCGTTTGTTCCTACAGTATTTAAAGCTATATCACTTATATCGCAAGTATTTGAAGCTAAAACATATGTGTCGCATGGATTTGAAGCTGAACCTACTACATCGCATTGATTTGAAGCTAAATCATGTGTCTCGCATGGAATTAAAGCTACCTCGTTTGTTCCTACAGTATTTAAAGCTATATCACTTATATCGCAAGTATTTGAAGCTAAAACATATGTGTCGCATGGATTTGAAGCTGAACCTACTACATCGCATTGATTTGAAGCTAAATCTTGTGTATCGCATGGATTTGAAGCTAAACCTTCTACATCGCATTGGTTTGAAGCTAAATCATGTGAATCGCATGGATTTGAAGCTAACTCGTTCGTTTCACATGCAGTTGTAGCTAAATGATATATATCACAAGTATTTGTAGCTAAACCATTGGTTTTGCATGGATTTGAAGCTAAGCCCTCTACTTCGCATTCATTTGAAGCTAAATCATTTGTTTCGCATGGATTTGAATCTAAGCCTTGTCCTTCGAATTGATTTGAAGCAAAATCATGTGTTTCGTATGGATTTGATGCTAAACCTTCTACATCGAATTGATTTGAAGCTAAATCATGTGTCTCGCATGGATTTGAAGCTAACTCGTTCGTTTCACATGCAGTTGTAGCTAAATGATATATATCACAAGTATTTGTAGCTAAACCATTTGTTTTGCATGGATTTGAAGCTAAGCCTTCTACTTCGCATTCGTTTGAAGCTAAATCATTTGTTTCGCATGGATTTGAAGCTATGCCTTCTACATCACATTGATTTGAAGCTAAATCATGTGTTTCGCATGGATTTGAAGCTAACTTGTTCGTTTCGCATGCAGTTGTAGCTTAATAATATATATCACAAGTATTTGTAGCTAAACCATTTGTTTTGCATGGATTTGAAGCTAAGCCTTCTACTTCGCATTCATTTGAAGCTAAATCATTTGTTTCGCATGGATTTGAATCTAAGCCTTGTCCTTCGAATTGATTTGAAGCTAAATCATGTGTTTCGTATGGATTTGAAGCCAAACCTTCTACATCGAATTAATTTGAAGCTAAATCATGTGTCTCGCATGGAATTGAAGCTACCTCGTTTGTTCTTACAGTATTTAAAGCTATATCACTTATATCGCAAGTATTTGAAGCTAAAACATATGTGTCGCATGGATTTGAAGCTGAACCTACTACATCGCATTGATTTGAAGCTAAATCTTGTGTATCGCATGGATTTGAAGCTAAACCTTCTACATCGCATTGGTTTGCAGCTAAATCATGTGTTTCGCATGGATTTGAAGCTAACTCGTTCGTTTCGCATGCAGTTGTAGCTTAATAATGTATATCACAAGTATTTGTAGCTAAACCATTTGTTTTGCATGGATTTGAAGCTAAGCCCTCTACTTCGCATTCATTTGAAGCTAAATCATTTGTTTCGCATGGATTTGAAGCTAAGCCTTCTACATCACATTGATTTGCAGCGAAATCATGTGTTTCGCATGGATTTGAAGCTAACTCGTTCGTTTCGCATGCAGTTGTAGCTTAATAATGTATATCACAAGTATTTGTAGCTAAACCATTTGTTTTGCATGGATTTGAAGCTAAGCCTTCTACTTCGCATTCATTTGAAGCTAAATCATTTGTTTCGCATGGATTTGAATCTAAGCCTTGTCCTTCGAATTGATTTGAAGCTAAATCATGTGTTTCGTATGGATTTGATGCTAAACCTTCTACATCGAATTGATTTGAAGCTAAATCATGTGTCTCGCATGGAATTGAAGCTACCTCGTTTTTTCCTACAGTATTTAAAGCTATATCACTTATATCGCAAGTATTTGAAGCTAAAACATATGTGTCGCATGGATTTGAAGCTGAACCTACTACATCGCATTGATTTGAAGCTAAATCTTGTGTATCGCATGGATTTGAAGCTAAACCTTCTACATCGCATTGGTTTGCAGCTAAATCATGTGTTTCGCATGGATTTGAAGCTAACTCGTTCGTTTCGCATGCAGTTGTAGCTTAATAATGTATATCACAAGTATTTGTAGCTAAACCATTTGTTTTGCATGGATTTGAAGCTAAGCCTTCTACTTCGCATTCATTTGAAGCTAAATCATTTGTTTCGCATGGATTTGAAGCTAAGCCTTCTACATCACATTGATTTGCAGCTAAATCATGTGTTTCGCATGGATTTGAAGCTAACTCGTTCGTTTCGCATGCAGTTGTAGCTTAATAATGTATATCACAAGTATTTGTAGCTAAACCATTTGTTTTGCATGGATTTGAAGCTAAGCCCTCTACTTCGCATTCATTTGAAGCTAAATCATTTGTTTCGCATGGATTTGAAGCTAAGCCTTCTACATCACATTGATTTGCAGCGAAATCATGTGTTTCGCATGGATTTGAAGCTAACTCGTTCGTTTCGCATGCAGTTGTAGCTTAATAATGTATATCACAAGTATTTGTAGCTAAACCATTTGTTTTGCATGGATTTGAAGCTAAGCCTTCTACTTCGCATTCATTTGAAGCTAAATCATTTGTTTCGCATGGATTTGAAGCTAAGCCTTCTACATCACATTGATTTGCAGCTAAATCATGTGTTTCGCATGGATTTGAAGCTAACTCGTTCGTTTCGCATGCAGTTGTAGCTTAATAATGTATATCACAAGTATTTGTAGCTAAACCATTTGTTTTGCATGGATTTGAAGCTAAGCCTTCTACTTCGCATTCATTTGAAGCTAAATCATTTGTTTCGCATGGATTTGAATCTAAGCCTTGTCCTTCGAATTGATTTGAAGCTAAATCATGTGTTTCGTATGGATTTGATGCTAAACCTTCTACATCGAATTGATTTGAAGCTAAATCATGTGTCTCGCATGGATTTGAAGCTACCTCGTTTGTTCCTACAGTATTTAAATCTATATCACTTATATCGCAAGTATTTGAATCTAAAACATATGTGTCGCATGGATTTGAAGCTGAACCTACTACATCGCATTGATGTGAAGCTAAATCTTGTGTATCGCATGGATTTGAAGCTAAACCTTCTACATCGCATTGGTTTGAAGCTAAATCATGTGAATCGCATGGATTTGAAGCTAACTCGTTCGTTTCGCATGCAGTTGTAGCTTAATAATGTATATCACAAGTATTTGTAGCTAAACCATTTGTTTTGCGTGGATTTGAAGCTAAGCCTTCTACATCGCATTCATTTGAAGCTAAATCATTTGTTTCGCATGGATTTGAATCTAAGCCATGTCCTTCGAATTGATTTGAAGCTAAATCATGTGTTTCGTATGGATTTGAAGCTAAACCTTCTACATCGAATTGATTTGAAGCTAAATCATGTGTCTCGGATGGAATTGAAGCTACCTCGTTTGTTCCTACAGTATTTAAAGCTATATCACTTATATCGCAAGTATTTGAAGCTAAAACATATGTGTCGCATGGATTTGAAGCTGAACCTACTACATCGCATTGATTTGAAGCTAAATCTTGTGTATCGCATGGATTTGAAGCTAAACCTTCTACATCGCATTGGTTTGAAGCTAAATCATGTGAATCGCATGGATTTGAAGCTAACTCGTTCGTTTCACATGCAGTTGTAGCTAAATGATATATATCACAAGTATTTGTAGCTAAACCATTTGTTTTGCATGGATTTGAAGCTAAGCCTTCTACTTCGCATTCATTTGAAGCTAAATCATTTGTTTCGCATGGATTTGAATCTAAGCCTTGTCCTTCGAATTGATTTGAAGCTAAATCATGTGTTTCGTATGGATTTGATGCTAAACCTTCTACATCGAATTGATTTGAAGCTAAATCATGTGTCTCGCATGGATTTGAAGCTACCTCGTTTGTTCCTACAGTATTTAAATCTATATCACTTATATCGCAAGTATTTGAATCTAAAACATATGTGTCGCATGGATTTGAAGCCGAACCTACTACATCGCATTGATGTGAATCTAAATCTTGTGTATCGCATGGATTTGAAGCTAAACCTTCTACATCGCATTGGTTTGAAGCTAAATCATGTGAATCGCATGGATTTGAAGCTAACTCGTTCGTTTCGCATGCAGTTGTAGCTTAATAATGTATATCACAAGTATTTGTAGCTAAACCATTTGTTTTGCGTGGATTTGAAGCTAAGCCTTCTACATCGCATTCATTTGAAGCTAAATCATTTGTTTCGCATGGATTTGAATCTAAGCCATGTCCTTCGAATTGATTTGAAGCTAAATCATGTGTTTCGTATGGATTTGAAGCTAAACCTTCTACATCGAATTGATTTGAAGCTAAATCATGTGTCTCGCATGGAATTGAAGCTACCTCGTTTGTTCCTACAGTATTTAAAGCTATATCACTTATATCGCAAGTATTTGAAGCTAAAACATATGTGTCGCATGGATTTGAAGCTGAACCTACTACATCGCATTGATTTGAAGCTAAATCTTGTGTATCGCATGGATTTGAAGCTAAACCTTCTACATCGCATTGGTTTGAAGCTAAATCATGTGAATCGCATGGATTTGAAGCTAACTCGTTCGTTTCACATGCAGTTGTAGCTAAATGATATATATCACAAGTATTTGTAGCTAAACCATTTGTTTTGCATGGATTTGAAGCTAAGCCTTCTACTTCGCATTCATTTGAAGCTAAATCATTTGTTTCGCATGGATTTGAAGCTAAGCCTTCTACATCACATTGATTTGCAGCTAAATCATGTGTTTCGCATGGATTTGAAGCTAACTTGTTCGTTTCGCATGCAGTTGTAGCTTAATAATATATATCACAAGTATTTGTAGCTAAACCATTTGTTTTGCATGGATTTGAAGCTAAGCCTTCTACTTCGCATTCATTTGAAGCTAAATCATTTGTTTCGCATGGATTTGAATCTAAGCCTTGTCCTTCGAATTGATTTGAAGCTAAATCATGTGTTTCGTATGGATTTGAAGCCAAACCTTCTACATCGAATTAATTTGAAGCTAAATCATGTGTCTCGCATGGAATTGAAGCTACCTCGTTTGTTCTTACAGTATTTAAAGCTATATCACTTATATCGCAAGTATTTGAAGCTAAAACATATGTGACGCATGGATTTGAAGCTGAACCTACTACATCGCATTGATTTGAAGCTAAATCTTGTGTATCGCATGGATTTGAAGCTAAACCTTCTACATCACATTGATTTGCAGCTAAATCATGTGAATCGCATGGATTTGAAGATAACTCGTTCGTTTCGCATGCAGTTGTAGCTAAATGATATATATCACAAGTATTTGTAGCTAATCCATTTGTTTTGCATGGATTTGAAGCTAAGCCTTCTACTTCGCATTCATTTGAAGCTAAATCATTTGTATCGCATGGATTTGAATCTAAGCCTTGTCCTTCGAATTGATTTGAAGCTAAATCATGTGTTTCGTATGGATTTGATGCTAAACCTTCTACATCGAATTGATTTGAAGCTAAATCATGTGTCTCGC
This sequence comes from Megalopta genalis, assembly GCF_051020955.1. Lineage (NCBI taxonomy): Eukaryota > Metazoa > Arthropoda > Insecta > Hymenoptera > Halictidae > Megalopta > Megalopta genalis. Next base: position 32,117 of record NW_027477413.1, read on the forward strand.
ATGGATTTGAAGCTACCTCGTTTGTTCCTACAGTATTTAAATCTATATCACTTATATCGCAAGTATTTGAAGCTAAAACATATGTGTCGCATGGATTTGAAGCTGAACCTACTACATCGCATTGATTTGAAGCTAAATCTTGTGTATCGCACGGATTTGAAGCTAAACCTTCTACATCGCATTGGTTTGAAGCTAAATCATGTGAATCGCATGGATTTGAAGCTAACTCGTTCGTTTCGCATGCAGTTGTAGCTTAATAATGTATATCACAAGTATTTGTAGCTAAACCATTTGTTTTGCATGGATTTGAAGCTAAGCCTTCTACTTCGCATTCATTTGAAGCTAAATCATTTGTTTCGCATGGATTTGAATCTAAGCCTTGTCCTTCGAATTGATTTGAAGCTAAATCATGTGTTTCGTATGGATTTGATGCTAAACCTTCTACGTCGAATTGATTTGAAGCTAAATCATGTGTCTCGCATGGATTTGAAGCTACCTCGTTTGTTCCTACAGTATTTAAATCTATATCACTTATATCGCAAGTATTTGAATCTAAAACATATGTGTCGCATGGATTTGAAGCTGAACCTACTACATCGCATTGATGTGAAGCTAAATCTTGTGTATCGCATGGATTTGAAGCTAATCCTTCTACATCGCATTGGTTTGAAGCTAAATCATGTGAATCGCATGGATTTGAAGCTAACTCGTTCGTTTCGCATGCAGTTGTAGCTTAATAATGTATATCACAAGTATTTGTAGCTAAACCATTTGTTTTGCATGGATTTGAAGCTAAGCCTTCTACATCGCATTCATTTGAAGCTAAATCATTTGTTTCGCATGGATTTGAATCTAAGCCATGTCCTTCGAATTGATTTGAAGCTAAATCATGTGTTTCGTATGGATTTGAAGCTAAGCCTTGTCCTTCGAATTGATTTGAAGCTAAATCATGTGTCTCGCATGGAATTGAAGCTACCTCGTTTGTTCCTACAGTATTTAAAGCTATATCACTTATATCGCAAGTATTTGAAGCTAAAACATATGTGTCGCATGGATTTGAGGCTGAACCTACTACATCGCATTGATTTGAAGCTAAATCTTGTGTATCGCATGGATTTGAAGCTAAACCTTCTACATCGCATTGGTTTGAAGCTAAATCATGTGAATCGCATGGATTTGAAGCTAACTCGTTCGTTTCGCATGCAGTTGTAGCTAAATGATATATATCACAAGTATTTGTAGCTAAACCATTTGTTTTGCATGGATTTGAAGCTAAGCCCTCTACTTCGCATTCATTTGAAGCTAAATCATTTGTTTCGCATGGATTTGAAGCTAAGCCTTCTACATCACATTGATTTGCAGCGAAATCATGTGTTTCGCATGGATTTGAAGCTAACTCGTTCGTTTCGCATGCAGTTGTAGCTTAATAATGTATATCACAAGTATTTGTAGCTAAACCATTTGTTTTGCATGGATTTGAAGCTAAGCCTTCTACTTCGCATTCATTTGAAGCTAAATCATTTGTTTCGCATGGATTTGAATCTAAGCCTTGTCCTTCGAATTGATTTGAAGCTAAATCATGTGTTTCGTATGGATTTGATGCTAAACCTTCTACATCGAATTGATTTGAAGCTAAATCATGTGTCTCGCATGGATTTGAAGCTACCTCGTTTGTTCCTACAGTATTTAAATCTATATCACTTATATCGCAAGTATTTGAATCTAAAACATATGTGTCGCATGGATTTGAAGCTGAACCTACTACATCGCATTGATGTGAAGCTAGATCTTGTGTATCGCATGGATTTGAAGCTAAACCTTCTACATCGCATTGGTTTGAAGCTAAATCATGTGAATCGCATGGATTTGAAGCTAACTCGTTCGTTTCGCATGCAGTTGTAGCTTAATAATGTATATCACAAGTATTTGTAGCTAAACCATTTGTTTTGCGTGGATTTGAAGCTAAGCCTTCTACATCGCATTCATTTGAAGCTAAATCATTTGTTTCGCATGGATTTGAATCTAAGCCATGTCCTTCGAATTGATTTGAAGCTAAATCATGTGTTTCGTATGGATTTGAAGCTAAACCTTCTACATCGAATTGATTTGAAGCTAAATCATGTGTCTCGCATGGAATTGAAGCTACCTCGTTTGTTCCTACAGTATTTAATGCTATATCACATATATCGCAAGTATTTGAAGCTAAAACATATGTGTCGCATGGATTTGAAGCTGAACCTATTACATCGCATTGATTTGAAGCTAAATCTTGTGTATCGCATGGATTTGAAGCTAAGTCGTTCGTTTCGCATGCAGTTGTAGCTTAATAATGTATATCACAAGTATTTGTAGCTAAACCATTTGTTTTGCATGGATTTGAAGCTAAGCCTTCTACTTCGCATTCATTTGAAGCTAAATCATTTGTTTCGCATGGATTTGAATCTAAGCCTTGTCCTTCGAATTGATTTGAAGCTAAATCATGTGTTTCGTATGGATTTGAAGCCAAACCTTCTACATCGAATTAATTTGAAGCTAAATCATATGTGTCGCATGGATTTGAAGCTGAACCTACTACATCGCATTGATTTGAAGCTAAATCTTGTGTATCGCATGGATTTGAAGCTAAACCTTCTACATCGCATTGGTTTGCAGCTAAATCATGTGTTTCGCATGGATTTGAAGCTAACTGGTTCGTTTCGCATGCAGTTGTAGCTTAATAATGTATATCACAAGTATTTGTAGCTAAACCATTTGTTTTGCATGGATTTGAAGCTAAGCCTTCTACTTCGCATTCATTTGAAGCTAAATCATTTGTTTCGCATCAATTTGAATCTAAGCCTTGTCCTTCGAATTGATTTGAAGCTAAATCTTGTGTATCGCATGGATTTGAAGCTAAACCTTCTACATCGCATTGGTTTGAAGCTAAATCATGTGAATCGCATGGATTTGAAGCTAACTCGTTCGTTTCGCATGCAGTTGTAGCTAAATGATATATATCACAAGTATTTGTAGCTAAACCATTTGTTTTGCATGGATTTGAAGCTAAGCCCTCTACTTCGCATTCATTTGAATCTAAATCATTTGTTTCGCATGGATTTGAAGCTAAGCCTTCTACATCACATTGATTTGCAGCGAAATCATGTGTTTCGCATGGATTTGAAGCTAACTCGTTCGTTTCGCATGCAGTTTTAGCTTAATAATGTATATCACAAGTATTTGTAGCTAAACCATTTGTTTTGCATGGATTTGAAGCTAAGCCTTCTACTTCGCATTCATTTGAAGCTAAATCATTTGTTTCGCATGGATTTGAATCTAAGCCTTCTCCTTCGAATTGATTTGAAGCTAAATCATGTGTTTCGTATGGATTTGATGCTAAACCTTCTACATCGAATTGATTTGAAGCTAAATCATGTGTCTCGCATGGATTTGAAGCTACCTCGTTTGTTCCTACAGTATTTAAATCTATATCACTTATATCGCAAGTATTTGAATCTAAAACATATGTGTCGCATGGATTTGAAGCTGAACCTACTACATCGCATTGATGTGAAGCTAAATCTTGTGTATCGCATGGATTTGAAGCTAAACCTTCTACATCGCATTGGTTTGAAGCTAAATCATGTGAATCGCATGGATTTGAAGCTAACTCGTTCGTTTCGCATGCAGTTGTAGCTTAATAATGTATATCACAAGTATTTGTAGCTAAACCATTTGTTTTGCGTGGATATGAAGCTAAGCCTTCTACATCGCATTCATTTGAAGCTAAATCATTTGTTTCGCATGGATTTGAATCTAAGCCATGTCCTTCGAATTGATTTGAAGCTAAATCATGTGTTTCGTATGGATTTGAAGCTAAACCTTCTACATCGAATTGATTTGAAGCTAAATCATGTGTCTCGCATGGAATTGAAGCTACCTCGTTTGTTCCTACAGTATTTAAAGCTATATCACTTATATCGCAAGTATTTGAAGCTAAAACATATGTGTCGCATGGATTTGAAGCTGAACCTTCTACATCGCATTGATTTGAAGCTAAATCTTGTGTATCGCATGGATTTGAAGCTAAACCTTCTACATCGCATTGTTTTGAAGCTAAATCATGTGAATCGCATGATTTGAAGCTAACTCGTTCGTTTCACATGCAGTTGTAGCTAAATGATATATATCACAAGTATTTGTAGCTAAACCATTTGTTTTGCATGGATTGAAGCTAAGCCTTCTACTTCGCATTCATTTGAAGCTAAATCTATTTGTTTCGCATGGATTTGAATCTAAGCCTTGTTCCTTCGAATTGATTTGAAGCTAAATCATGTGTTTCGTATGGATTTGATGCTAAACCTTCTACATCGAATTGATATGAAGCTAAATCATGTGCTCGGATGGATTTGAAGCTAACTCGTTTGTTCCTACAGTATTTAAAGCTATATCACTTATATCGCAAAGTATTTGAAGCTAAAACATATGTGTCGCATGGATGTTGAAGCTGAACGACTACTACATCGCATTGATTTGAAGCTAAATCTTGTGTATCGCATGGATTTGAAGCTAAACCTTCTACATCGCATTGGTTTGAAGCTAAATCATGTGAATCGCATGGATTTTGAAGCTAACCTCGTTCGTTTCACATGCAAGTTGTAGCTAAATGATATATATCACAAGTATTTGTAGCTAAACACCATTTGTTTTGCATGGATTTGAAGCTAAGCCTTCTACTTTCGCATTCATTTTGAAGCTAAATCATTTGTTTCGCCATGTGATTTGAATCTAAGCCTTGTCCTTCGAATTGATTTGAAGCTAAATCATGTGTTTCGTATGGATTTGGATGCTAAACCTTCTACATCGAATTGATTTGAAGCTAAATCATGTGTCTCGCATGGATTTGAAGCTACCATCGTTTGTTCCTACAGTATTTAAATCTATATCACTTATATCGCAAGTATTTGAATCTAAAACATATGTGTCGCATGGATTTGAAGCTGAACCTACTACATCGCATTGATGTGAAGCTAAATCTTGTGTATCGCATGGATTTGAAAGCTAAACCTTCTACATCGCATTGGGTTTGAAGCTAAATCATGTGAATCGCATGGATTTGAAGCTAACTCGTTCGTTTCGCATGCAGTTGTAGCTTAATAATGTATATCACAAGTATTTGTAGCTAAACCATTTGTTTGTGCGCTGGATTTGAAGCTAAGCCTTCTACATCGCATTCATTTGAAGCTAAATCATTTGTTTCGCCATGGATTTGAATCTAAGCCATGTCCTTCGAATTGATTTGAAGCAAAATCATGTGAGTTCGTATGGATTTGAAGCTAAACCTTCTACATCGAATTGATTTGAAGCTAAATCATGTGTCTCGGATGGAATTGAAGCTTCCTCGTTTGTTCCTACAGTATTTAAAGCTATATCACTTATATCGCAAGTATTTGAAGCTAAAACATATGTGTCGCATGGATTTGAAGCTGAACCTACTACAATCGGCATTGATTTGAAGGCTAAATCTTGTGTATCGCATGGATTTGAAGCTAAACCTTCTACATCGCATTGGTTTGAAGCTAAATCATGTGAATCGCATTGAGATTTGAAGCTAACTCGTTCGTTTCACTATGCAGTTGTAGCTAAATGATATATATCACAAGTATTTGTAGCTAAACCATTTGTTTTGCATGGATTTGACAGCTAAGCCTTCTACTTCGCATTCATTTGAAGCTAAATACATTTGTGTTCGACATGGATTTGAATCTAGAGCCTTGTCCTTCGAATTGGATTTGAAGCTAAATCAATGTGTTTTCGCTATGGATTTGATGCTAACCTTTACATCGAATTGATTTGAAGCTAAATCATGTGTCTCGCATGGAATTGAAGCTACCTCGTTTGTCCTACAGTATTTTTAAAGCTATATCACTTATATCGCAAGTATTTGAGCTAAAACATATGTGTCGCATGGATTTGAAGCTGAACCTACTACATCGCATTTCTATTTGAAGCTAAATCTTGTGTTATCGCATGGATTTGAAGCTAAAACTCTGTCTCATCGCATTGGTTTGCAGCTCGAAATCATGTGTTTTCGCATGGATTTGAAGCTAATTCGTTCGTTTCGCATGCAGTTGTAGCTAATAATGTCTGACAAGACTTGTAGCTATCTCAGTTGTATAGCATACTTATGTAGCTAGACATGTTTATCGAGTAGTATTGAGCTAATCATAGTGTGTTAGCATGGATTTGAAGCTAAGCTTCTACTTCGCATTCATTTGAAGCTAAATCATTTGTTTCGCATGGATTTGAAGCTAATCCTTCTACATCACATTGATTTGCAGCGAACATCATGTGTTCGCATGGATTTGAAGCTAACTCGTTCGTTTCGCATGCAGTTGTAGCTTAATAATGTATATAACAAGTTTTTGTAGCTAAACCATTTGTTTTGCATGGATTTGAAGCTAAGCCTTCTCTCTTCGCATTCATTTGATAGCTTAAATCATTTGTTATCGCATGGATTTGAATCTAAGGCCTTGTCCTTCGAATTGATTTGAAGCTAAATCTTGTGTATCGCATGGATTTGAAGCTAAACCTTCTACATCGCATTGGGTTTGAAGCTAAATCATGTGAATCGCATGGATTTGAAGCTAACTCGTCTCGTTCGTCTTCACATGCAGTGTAGCTAAATGATATATATCACAAGTATTTGTAGCTAGAAACCATTTGTTTTGGCATGGATTTTGAAGCTCTAAGCCTTCTACTTCGCATTCATTTGAAGCTAAATCATTTGTTTCGCATGGATTTGAAGCTAAGCCTTCTACATCACATTGATTTGCAGCTAAATCATGTGTTTCGCATGGATTTGAGAGCTAACTCGTTCGTTTCGCATGCAGTTGTAGCTTAATAATGTATATCACAAGTATTTGTAGCTAAACCATTGTGTTTTGCATGGATTTGAAGCTAAGCTTCTACTTCGCATTCAATTGAAGCTAATCATTTGTTTCGCATGGATTTGAATCTAAGCCTTGTCCTTCGAATTGATTTGAAGCTAAATCATGTGTTTCGTATGGATTTGATGCTAATCCTTCTACATCGAATTGATTTGAAGCTAAATCATGTGTCTCGCATGGATTTGAAGCTACCTCGTTTGTTCCTACAGTATTTAAAGCTATATCACTTATATCGCAAGTATTTGAATCTAAAACATATGTGTCGCATGGATTTGAAGCTGAACCTACTACATCGCATTGATGTGAAGCTAAATCTTGTGTATCGCATGGATTTGAAGCTAAACCTTCTACATCGCATTGGTTTGAAGCTAAATCATGTGAATCGCATGGATTTGAAGCTAACTCGTTCGTTTCGCATGCAGTTGTAGCTTAATAATGTATATCACAAGTATTTGTAGCTAAACCATTTGTTTTGCGTGGATTTGAAGCTAAGCCTTCTACATCGCATTCATTTGAAGCTAAATCATTTGTTTCGCATGGATTTGAATCTAAGCCATGTCCTTCGAATTGATTTGAAGCTAAATCATGTGTTTCGTATGGATTTGAAGCTAAACCTTCTACATCGAATTGATTTGAAGCTAAATCATGTGTCTCGGATGGAATTGAAGCTACCTCGTTTGTTCCTACAGTATTTAAAGCTATATCACTTATATCGCAAGTATTTGAAGCTAAAACATATGTGTCGCATGGATTTGAAGCTGAACCTACTACATCGCATTGATTTGAAGCTAAATCTTGTGTATCGCATGGATTTGAAGCTAAACCTTCTACATCGCATTGGTTTGAAGCTAAATCATGTGAATCGCATGGATTTGAAGCTAACTCGTTCGTTTCACATGCAGTTGTAGCTAAATGATATATATCACAAGTATTTGTAGCTAAACCATTTGTTTTGCATGGATTTGAAGCTAAGCCTTCTACTTCGCATTCATTTGAAGCTAAATCATTTGTTTCGCATGGATTTGAATCTAAGCCTTGTCCTTCGAATTGATTTGAAGCTAAATCATGTGTTTCGTATGGATTTGATGCTAAACCTTCTACATCGAATTGATTTGAAGCTAAATCATGTGTCTCGCATGGATTTGAAGCTACCTCGTTTGTTCCTACAGTATTTATATCTATATCACTTATATCGCAAGTATTTGAATCTAAAACATATGTGTCGCATGGATTTGAAGCCGAACCTACTACATCGCATTGATGTGAAGCTAAATCTTGTGTATCGCATGGATTTGAAGCTAAACCTTCTACATCGCCTTGGTTTGAAGCTAAATCATGTGAATCGCATGGATTTGAAGCTAACTCGTTCGTTTCGCATGCAGTTGTAGCTTAATAATGTATATCACAAGTATTTGTAGCTAAACCATTTGTTTTGCGTGGATTTGAAGCTAAGCCTTCTACATCGCATTCATTTGAAGCTAAATCATTTGTTTCGCATGGATTTGAATCTAAGCCATGTCCTTCGAATTGATTTGAAGCTAAATCATGTGTTTCGTATGGATTTGAAGCTAAACCTTCTACATCGAATTGATTTGAAGCTAAATCATGTGTCTCGCATGGAATTGAAGCTACCTCGTTTGTTCCTACAGTATTTAAAGCTATATCACTTATATCGCAAGTATTTGAAGCTAAAACATATGTGTCGCATGGATTTGAAGCTGAACCTACTACATCGCATTGATTTGAAGCTAAATCTTGTGTATCGCATGGATTTGAAGCTAAACCTTCTACATCGCATTGGTTTGAAGCTAAATCATGTGAATCGCATGGATTTGAAGCTAACTCGTTCGTTTCACATGCAGTTGTAGCTAAATGATATATATCGCAAGTATTTGTAGCTAAACCATTTGTTTTGCATGGATTTGAAGCTAAGCCTTCTACTTCGCATTCATTTGAAGCTAAATCATTTGTTTCGCATGGATTTGAAGCTAAGCCTTCTACATCACATTGATTTGCAGCTAAATCATGTGTTTCGCATGGATTTGAAGCTAACTCGTTCGTTTCGCATGCAGTTGTAGCTTAATAATGTATATCACAAGTATTTGTAGCTAAACCATTTGTTTTGCATGGATTTGAAGCTAAGCCTTCTACTTCGCATTCATTTGAAGCTAAATCATTTGTTTCGCATGGATTTGAATCTAAGCCTTGTCCTTCGAATTGATTTGAAGCTAAATCATGTGTTTCGTATGGATTTGATGCTAAACCTTCTACATCGAATTGATTTGAAGCTAAATCATGTGTCTCGCATGGATTTGAAGCTACCTCGTTTGTTCCTACAGTATTTAAAGCTATATCACTTATATCGCAAGTATTTGAATCTAAAACATATGTGTCGCATGGATTTGAAGCTGAACCTACTACATCGCATTGATGTGAAGCTAAATCTTGTGTATCGCATGGATTTGAAGCTAAACCTTCTACATCGCATTGGTTTGAAGCTAAATCATGTGAATCGCATGGATTTGAAGCTAACTCGTTCGTTTCGCATGCAGTTGTAGCTTAATAATGTATATCACAAGTATTTGTAGCTAAACCATTTGTTTTGCGTGGATTTGAAGCTAAGCCTTCTACATCGCATTCATTTGAAGCTAAATCATTTGTTTCGCATGGATTTGAATCTAAGCTATGTCCTTCGAATTGATTTGAAGCTAAATCATGTGTTTCGTATGGATTTGAAGCTAAACCTTCTACATCGAATTGATTTGTAGCTAAATCATGTGTCTCGCATGGAATTGAAGCTACCTCGTTTGTTCCTACAGTATTTAAAGCTATATCACTTATATCGCAAGTATTTGAAGCTAAAACATATGTTTCGCATGGATTTGAAGCTGAACCTACTACATCGCATTGATTTGAAGCTAAATCTTGTGTATCGCATGGATTTGAAGCTAAACCTTCTACATCGCATTGGTTTGAAGCTAAATCATGTGAATCGCATGGATTTGAAGCTAACTCGTTCGTTTCGCATGCAGTTGTAGCTTAATAATGTATATCACAAGTATTTGTAGCTAAACCATTCGTTTTGCATGGATTTGAAGCTAAGCCTTCTACTTCGCATTCATTTGAAGCTAAATCATTTGTTTCGCATGGATTTGAATCTAAGCCTTGTCCTTCGAATTGATTTGAAGCTAAATCATGTGTTTCGTATGGATTTGATGCTAAACCTTCTACATCGAATTGATTTGAAGCTAAATCATGTGTCTCGCATGGATTTGAAGCTACCTCGTTTGTTCCTACAGTATTTAAATCTATATCACTTATATCGCAAGTATTTGAATCTAAAACATATGTGTCGCATGGATTTGAAGCTGAACCTACTACATCGCATTGATGTGAAGCTAAATCTTGTGTATCGCATGGATTTGAAGCTAAACCTTCTACATCGCATTGGTTTGAAGCTAAATCATGTGAATCGCATGGATTCGAAGCTAACTCGTTCGTTTCGCATGCAGTTGTAGCTTAATAATGTATATCACAAGTATTTGTAGCTAATCCATTTGTTTCGCATGGATTTGAAGCTAAGCCTTCTACATCACATTGATTTGCAGCGAAATCATGTGTTTCGCATGGATTTGAAGCTAACTCGTTCGTTTCGCATGCAGTTGTAGCTTAATAATGTATATCACAAGTATTTGTAGCTAAACCATTTGTTTTGCATGGATTTGAAGCTAAGCCTTCTACTTCGAATTCATTTGAAGTTAAATCATTTGTTTCGCATGGATTTGAATCTAAGCCTTGTCCTTCGAATTGATTTGAAGCTAAATCATGTGTTTCGTATGGATTTGAAGCCAAACCTTCTACATCGAATTGATTTGAAGCTAAATCATGTGTCTCGCATGGAATTGAAGCTACCTCGTTTGTTCCTACAGTATTTAAAGCTATATCACTTATATCGCAAGTATTTGAAGCTAAAACATATGTGTCGCAATGGATTTGAAGCTGAACCTACTACATCGCATTGATTTGAAGCTAAATCTTGTGTATCGCATGGATTTGAAGCTAAACCTTCTACATCGCATTGGTTTGAAGCTAAATCATGTGAATCGCATGGATTTGAAGCTAACTCGTTCGTTTCGCATGCAGTTGTAGCTTAATAATGTATATCACAAGTATTTGTAGCTAAACCATTTGTTTTGCATGGATTTGAAGCTAAGCCTTCTACTTCGCATTCATTTGAAGCTAAATCATTTGTTTCGCATGGATTTGAATCTAAGCTATGTCCTTCGAATTGATTTGAAGCTAAATCATGTGTTTCGTATGGATTTGAAGCTAAACCTTCTACATCGAATTGATTTGTAGCTAAATCATGTGTCTCGCATGGAATTGAAGCTACCTCGTTTGTTCCTACAGTATTTAAAGCTATATCACTTATATCGCAAGTATTTGAAGCTAAAACATATGTTTCGCATGGATTTGAAGCTGAACCTACTACATCGCATTGATTTGAAGCTAAATCTTGTGTATCGCATGGATTTGAAGCTAAACCTTCTACATCGCATTGGTTTGAAGCTAAATCATGTGAATCGCATGGATTTGAAGCTAACTCGTTCGTTTCGCATGCAGTTGTAGCTTAATAATGTATATCACAAGTATTTGTAGCTAAACCATTCGTTTTGCATGGATTTGAAGCTAAGCCTTCTACTTCGCATTCATTTGAAGCTAAATCATTTGTTTCGCATGTATTTGAATCTAAGCCTTGTCCTTCGAATTGATTTGAAGCTAAATCATGTGTTTCGTATGGATTTGATGCTAAACCTTCTACATCGAATTGATTTGAAGCTAAATCATGTGTCTCGCATGGATTTGAAGCTACCTCGTTTGTTCCTACAGTATTTAAATCTATATCACTTATATCGCAAGTATTTGAAGCTAAAACATATGTGTCGCATGGATTTGAAGCTGAACCTACTACATCGCATTGATTTGAATCTAAATCTTGTGTATCGCATGGATTTAAAGCTAAACCTTCTACATCGCATTGGTTTGAAGCTAAATCATGTGAATCGCATGGATTTGAAGCTAACTCGTTCGTTTCACATGCAGTTGTAGCTAAATGATATATATCACAAGTATTTGTAGCTAAACCATTTGTTTTGCATGGATTTGAAGCTAAGCCCTCTACTTCGCATTCATTTGAAGCTAAATCATTTGTTTCGCATGGATTTGAAGCTAAGCCTTCTACTTCGCATTCATTTGAAGCTAAATCATTTGTTTCGCATGGATTTAATCTAAGCCCTGTCCTTCGAATTGATTTGAAGCTAAATCATGTGTTTCGTATGGATTTGAAGCTAAACCTTCTACATCGAATTAATTTGAAGCTAAATCATGTGTCTCGCATGGAATTGAAGCTACCTCGTATGTTCCTACAGTATTTAAAGCTATATCACTTATATCGCAAGTATTTGAAGCTAAAACATATGTGTCGCATGGATTTGAAGCTGAACCTACTACATCGCATTGATTTGAAGCTAAATCTTGTGTATCGCATGGATTTGAAGCTAAACCTTCTACATCGCATTGTTTCAAGCTAAATCATGTGAATCGCATGATTGAAGCTAACTCGTTCGTTTCGCATGCTGTTGTAGCTAAATGATATATATCACAGAGTATTTGTAGCTAATCCATTTGTTTTGCATGGATTTGAAGCTAAGCCCTCTACTTCGCATTTCATTTGAAGCTAAATCATTTGTTTCGCATGGATTTGAAGCTAAGCCTTCTACATCACATTGATTTGCAGCGAAATCATGTGTTTCGCATGGATTTGAAGCTAACTCGTTCGTTTCGCATGCAGTTGTAGCTTAATAATGTATATCACAAGTATTTGTAGCTAAACCATTTGTTTTGCATGGATTGAAGCTAAGCCTTCTACTTCGAATTCATTTGAAGTTAAATCATTTGTTTCGCATGGATTTGAATCTAAGCTCTGGTCCTTCGAATTGATTTGAAGCTAAATCATGTGTTTCGTATGGATTGAAGCCAAACCTTCTACATCGAATTGATTTGAAGCTAAATCATGTGTCTCGCATGGAATTGAAGCTACCTCGTTTGGTCCTACAGTATTAAAGCTATATCACTTATATCGCAAAGTATTTGAAGCTAAAACATATGTGTCGCAATGGATTTGAAGCTGAACCTACTACATCGCATTGATTTGAAGCTAAATCTTGTGTATCGCATGGATTTGAAGCTAAACCTTCTACATCGCATTGGTTTGAAGCTAAATCATGTGAATCGCATGGATTTGAAGCTAACTCGTTCGTTCGCATGCAGTTGTAGCTTAATAATGTATATCACAAGTATTTGTAGCTAAACCATTGTGTTTTGCATGGATTTGAAGCTAAGCCTTCTACTTCGCATTCATTTGAAGCTAAATCATTTGTTTCGCATCAATTTGAATCTATGCCTTGTCTTCGAATTGATTTGAAGCTAAACATGTGTCTCGCATGGAATTGAAGCTACCTCGTTTGTTCCTATAGTATTTAAAGCTATATCACATATATCGCAAGATTTTGAAGCTAAAACATATGTGTCGCATGGATTTGAAGCTGAACCTACTACATCGCATTGATTTGAAGATAAATCTTGTGTATCGCATGGATTTGAAGCTAAACCTTCTACATCGCATTGGTTGAAGCTAAATCATGTGAATCGCATGAGATTCGAAGCTAACTCGTTCGTTTCGCATGCAGTTGTAGCTTAATAATGTATATCACAAGTATTTGTAGCTAAGACCGATTTGTTTTGCATGGATTTGAAGCTAAGCCTTCTACTTCGAATTCATTTGAAGCTAAATCATTTGTTTCGCATGGATTTGAATCTAAGCCTTGTCCTTCGAAATGATTTGAAGCTAAATCATGTGTTTCGTATGGATTTGAAGCCAAACCTTCTACATCGAATTGATTTGAAGCTAAATCATGTGTCTCGCATGAATTGAAGCTACGTCGTTTGTTCCTACAGTATTTAAAGCTATATCACTTATATCGCAAGTATTTGAAGCTAAAACATATGTGTCGCAATGGATTTGAAGCTGAACCTACTACATCGCATTGATTTGAAGCTAAATCTTGTGTATCGCATGGATTTGAAGCTAAACCTTCTACATCGCATTGGTTTGCAGCTAAATCATGTGTTTCGCATGGATTTGAAGCTAACTCGTTCGTTTCGCATGCAGTTGTAGCTTAATAATGTATATCACAAGTATTTGTAGCTAAACCATTTGTTTTGCATGGATTTGAGGCTAAGCCTTCTACTTCGCATTCATTTGAAGCTAAATCATTTGTTTCGCATCAATTTGAATCTAAGCCTTGTCCTTCGAATTGATTTGAAGCTAAACCATGTGTCTCGCATGGAATTGAAACTACCTCGTTTGTTCCTACAGTATTTAAAGCTATATCACATATATCGCAAGTATTTGAAGCTAAAACATATGTGTCGCATGGATTTGAAGCTGAACCTACTACATCGCATTGATTTGAAGCTAAATCTTGTGTATCGCATGGATTTGAAGCTAAGTCGTTCGTTTCGCATGCAGTTGTAGCTTAATAATGTATATCACAAGTATTTGTAGCTAAACCATTTGTTTTGCATGGATTTGAAGCTAAGCCTTCTGCTTCGCATTCATTTGAAGCTAAATCATTTGTTTCGCATGGATTTGAAGCTAAGCCTTCTACATCACATTGATTTGCAGCTAAATCATGTGTTTCGCATGGATTTGAAGCTAACTCGTTCGTCTCGCATGCAGTTGTAGCTTAATAATGTATATCACAAGTATTTGTAGCTAAACCATTTGTTTTGCATGGATTTGAAGCTAAGCCTTCTACTTCGCATTCATTTGAAGCTAAATCATGTGTTTCGTATGGATTTGAATCTAAGCATTGTCCTTCGAATTGATTTGAAGCTAAACCATGTGTCTCGCATGGAATTGAAGCTACCTCGTTTGTTCCTACAGTATTTAAAGCTATATCACATATATCGCAAGTATTTGAAGCTAAAACATATGTGTCGCATGGATTTGAAGCTGAACCTACTACATCGCATTGATTTGAAGCTAAATCTTGTGTATCGCATGGATTTGAAGCTAAGTCGTTCGTTTCGCATGCAGTTGTAGCTTAATAATGTATATCACAAGTATTTGTAGCTAAACCATTTGTTATGCATGGATTTGAAGCTAAGCCTTCTGCTTCGCATTCATTTGAAGCTAAATCATTTGTATCACATGGATTTGAAGCTAAGCCTTCTACATCACATTGATTTGCAGCTAAATCATGTGTTTCGCATGGATTTGAAGCTAACTCGTTCGTCTCGCATGCAGTTGTAGCTTAATAATGTATATCACAAGTATTTGTAGCTAAACCATTTGTTTTGCATGGATTTGAAGCTAAGCCTTCTACTTCGCATTCATTTGAAACTAAATCATGTGTTTCGTATGGATTTGAATCTAAGCATTGTCCTTCGAATTGATTTGAAGCTAAATCATGTGTCTCGCATGGAATTGAAGCTACCTCGTTTGTTCCTACAGTATTTAAAGCTATATCACTTATATCGCAAGTATTTGAAGCTAAAACATATGTGTCGCATGGATTTGAGGCTGAACCTACTACATCGCATTGATGTGAAGCTAAATCTTGTGTATCGCATGGATTTGAAGCTAAACCTTCTACATCGCATTGGTTTGAAGCTAAATCATGTGAATCGCATGGATTTGAAGCTAACTCGTTCGTTTCGCATGCAGTTGTAGCTTAATAATGTATATCACAAGTATTTGTAGCTAAACCATTTGTTTTGCGTGGATTTGAAGCTAAGCCTTCTACATCGCATTCATTTGAAGCTAAATCATTTGTTTCGCATGGATTTGAATCTAAGCCATGTCCTTCGAATGGATTTGAAGCTAAATCATGTGTTTCGTATGGATTTGAAGCTAAACCTTCTACATCGAATTGATTTGAAGCTAAATCATGTGTCTCGGATGGAATTGAAGCTACCTCGTTTGTTCCTACAGTATTTAAAGCTATATCACTTATATCGCAAGTATTTGAAGCTAAAACATATGTGTCGCATGGATTTGAAGCTGAACCTACTACATCGCATTGATTTGAAGCTAAATCTTGTGTATCGCATGGATTTGAAGCTAAACCTTCTACATCGCATTGGTTTGAAGCTAAATCATGTGAATCGCATGGATTTGAAGCTAACTCGTTCGTTTCACATGCAGTTGTAGCTAAATGATATATATCACAAGTATTTGTAGCTAAACCATTTGTTTTGCATGGATTTGAAGCTAAGCCTTCTACTTCGCATTCATTTGAAGCTAAATCATTTGTTTCGCATGGATTTGAATCTAAGCTTTGTCCTTCGAATTGATTTGAAGCTAAATCATGTGTTTCGTATGGATTTGATGCTAAACCTTCTACATCGAATTGATTTGAAGCTAAATCATGTGTCTCGCATGGATTTGAAGCTACCTCGTTTGTTCCTACAGTATTTAAATCTATATCACTTATATCGCAAGTATTTGAATCTAAAACATATGTGTCGCATGGATTTGAAGCCGAACCTACTACATCGCATTGATGTGAAGCTAAATCTTGTGTATCGCATGGATTTGAAGCTAAACCTTCTACATCGCATTGGTTTGAAGCTAAATCATGTGAATCGCATGGATTTGAAGCTAACTCGTTCGTTTCGCATGCAGTTGTAGCTTAATAATGTATAACACAAGTATTTGTAGCTAAACCATTTGTTTTGCGTGGATTTGAAGCTAATCCTTCTACATCGCATTCATTTGAAGCTAAATCATTTGTTTCGCATGGATTTGAATTTAAGCCATGTCCTTCGAATTGATTTGAAGCTAAATCATGTGTTTCGTATGGATTTGAAGCTAAACCTTCTACATCGAATTGATTTGAAGCTAAATCATGTGTCTCGCATGGAATTGAAGCTACCTCGTTTGTTCCTACAGTATTTAAAGCTATATCACTTATATCGCAAGTATTTGAAGCTAAAACATATGTGTCGCATGGATTTGAAGCTGAACCTACTACATCGCATTGATTTGAAGCTAAATCTTGTGTATCGCATGGATTTGAAGCTAAACCTTCTACATCGCATTGGTTTGAAGCTAAATCATGTGAATCGCATGGATTTGAAGCTAACTCGTTCGTTTCACATGCAGTTGTAGCTAAATGATATATATCACAAGTATTTGTAGCTAAACCATTTGTTTTGCATGGATTTGAAGCTAAGCCTTCTACTTCGCATTCATTTGAAGCTAAATCATTTGTTTCGCATGGATTTGAAGCTAAGCCTTCTACATCACATTGATTTGCAGCTAAATCATGTGTGTCGCATGGATTTGAAGCTAACTTGTTCGTTTCGCATGCAGTTGTAGCTTAATAATATATATCACAAGTATTTGTAGCTAAACCATTTGTTTTGCATGGATTTGAAGCTAAGCCTTCTACTTCGCATTCATTTGAAGCTAAATCATTTGTTTCGCATGGATTTGAATCTAAGCCTTGTCCTTCGAATTGATTTGAAGCTAAATCATGTGTTTCGTATGGATTTGAAGCCAAACCTTCTACATCGAATTAATTTGAAGCTAAATCATGTGTCTCGCATGGAATTGAAGCTACCTCGTTTGTTCTTACAGTATTTAAAGCTATATCACTTATATCGCAAGTATTTAAAGCTAAAACATATGTGTCGCATGGATTTGAAGCTGAACCTACTACATCGCATTGATTTGAAGCTAAATCTTGTGTATCGCATGGATTTGAAGCTAAACCTTCTACATCACATTGATTTGCAGCTAAATCATGTGAATCGCATGGATTTGAAGCTAACTCGTTCGTTTCGCATGCAGTTGTAGCTAAATGATATATATCACAAGTATTTGTAGCTAATCCATTTGTTTTGCATGGATTTGAAGCTAAGCCTTCTACTTCGCATTCATTTGAAGCTAAATCATTTGTTTCGCATGGATTTGAATCTAAGCCTTGTCCTTCGAATTGATTTGAAGCTAAACCATGTGTCTCGCATGGAATTGAAGCTACCTCGTTTGTTCCTACAGTATTTAAAGCTATATCACATATATCGCAAGTATTTGAAGCTAAAACATATGTGTCGCATGGATTTGAAGCTGAACCTACTACATCGCATTGATGTGAAGCTAAATCTTGTGTATCGCATGGATTTGAAGCTAAACCTTCTACATCGCATTGGCTTGAAGCTAAATCATGTGAATCGCATGGATTTGAAACTAACTCGTTCGTTTCGCATGCAGTTGTAGCTTAATAATGTATATCACAAGTATTTGTAGCTAAACCATTTGTTTTGCATGGATTTGAAGCTAAGCCTTCTACATCGCATTCATTTGAAGCTAAATCATTTGTTTCGCATTGTTTTGAATCTAAGCCATGTCCTTCGAACGATTTGAAGCTAAATCATGTGTTTCGTATGGATTTGAAGCTAAACCTTCTACATCGAATTGATTTGAAGCTAAATCATGTGTCTCGCATGGAATTGAAGCTACCTCGTTTGTTCCTACAGTATTTAAAGCTATATCACTTATATCGCAAGTATTTGAAGCTAAAACATATGTGTCGCATGGATTTGAAGCTGAACCTACTACATCGCATTGATTTGAAGCTAAATCTTGTGTATCGCATGGATTTGAAGCTAAACCTTCTACATCGCATTGGTTTGAAGCTAAATCATGTGAATCGCATGGATTTGAAGCTAACTCGTTCGTTTCACATGCAGTTGTAGCTAAATGATATATATCACAAGTATTTGTAGCTAAACCATTTGTTTTGCATGGATTTGAAGCTAAGCCTTCTACTTCGCATTCATTTGAACCTAAATCATTTGTTTCGCATGGATTTGAAGCTAAGCCTTCTACATCACATTGATTTGCAGCTAAATCATGTGTTTCGCATGGATTTGAAGTTAACTTGTTCGTTTCGCATGCAGTTGTAGCTTAATAATATATATCACAAGTATTTGTAGCTAAACCATTTCTGTTGCATGGATTTGAAGCTAAGCCTTCTACATCGCATTCATTTGAAGCTAAATCATTTGTTTCTCATGGATTTGAACCTAAGCCTTGTCCTTCGAATTGATTTGAAGCTAAATCATGTGTTTCGTATGGATTTGAAGCCAAACCTTCTACATCGAATTGATTTGAAGCTAAATCGTGTGTCTCGCATGGAATTGAAGCTACCTCGTTTGTTCCTACAGTATTTAAAGCTATATCACTTATATCGCAAGTATTTGAAGCTAAAACATATGTGTCGCATGGATTTGAAGCTGAACCTACTACATCGCATTCATTTGAAGCTAAATCTTGTGTATCGCATGGATTTGAAGCTAAACCTTCTACATCGCATTGGTTTGAAGCTAAATCATGTGAATCGCATGGATTTGAAGCTAACTCGTTCGTTTCACATGCAGTTGTAGCTAAATGATATATATCACAAGTATTTGTAGCTAAACCAATTGTTTTGCATGGATTTGAAGCTAAGACTTCTACTTCGCATTCATTTGAAGCTAAATCATTTGTTTCGCATGGATTTGAAGCTAAGCCTTCTACATCACATTGATTTGCAGCTAAATCATGTGTTTCGCATGGATTTGAAGCCAACTCGTTCGTTTCGCATGCAGTTGTAGCTTAATAATGTATATCACAAGTATTTGTAGCTAAACCATTTGTTTTGCATGGATTTGAAGCTAAGCCTTCTACTTCGCATTCATTTGAAGCTAAATCATTTGTTTCGCATGGATTTGAATCTAAGCCTTGTCCTTCGAATTGATTTGAAGCTAAATCATGTGTTTCGTATGGATTTGAAGCCAAACCTTCTACATAGAATTAATTTGAAGCTAAATCATGTGTCTCGCATGGAATTGAAGCTACCTCGTTTGTTCCTACAGTATTTAAAGCTATATCACTTATATCGCAAGTATTTGAAGCTAAAACATATGTGTCGCATGGATTTGAATCTGAACCTACTACATCGCATTGATTTGAAGCTAAATCTTGTGTATCGCATGGATTTAAAGCTAAACCTTCTACATCGCATTGGTTTGAAGCTAAATCATGTGAATCGCATGGATTTGAAGCTAACTCGTTCGTTTCACATGCAGTTGTAGCTAAATGATATATATCACAAGTATTTGTAACTAATCCATTTGTTTTGCATGGATTTGAAGCTAAGCCTTCTACTTCGCATTCATTTGAAGCTAAATCATTTGTTTCGCATGGATTTGAATCTAAGCCTTGTCCTTCGAATTGATTTGAAGCTAAATCATGTGTTTCGTATGGATTTGATGCTAAACCTTCTACATCGAATTGATTTGAAGCTAAATCATGTGTCTCGCATGGATTTGAAGCTACCTCGTTTGTTCCTACAGTATTTAAATCTATATCACTTATATCGCAAGTATTTGAAGCTAAAACATATGTGTCGCATGGATTTGAAGCTGAACCTACTACATCGCATTGATTTGAAGCTAAATCTTGTGTATCGCATGGATTTGAAGCTAAACCTTCTACATCGCATTGGTTTGAAGCTAAATCATGTGAATCGCATGGATTTGAAGCTAACTCGTTCGTTTCGCATGCAGTTGTAGCTTAATAATGTATATCACAAGTATTTGTAGCTAAACCATTTGTTTTGCATGGATTTGAAGCTAAGCCTTCTACATCGCATTCATTTGAAGCTAAATCATTTGTTTCGCATGGATTTGAAGTTAAGCCTTCTACATCACATTGATTTGCAGCTAAATCATGTGTTTCGCATGGATTTGAAGCTAACTTGTTCGTTTCGCATGCAGTTGTAGCTTAATAATATATATCACAAGTATTTGTAGCTAAACCATTTGTTTTGCATGGATTTGAAGCTAAGCCTTCTACTTCGCATTCATTTGAAGCTAAATCATTTGTTTCGCATGGATTTGAATCTAAGCATTGTCCTTCGAATTGATTTGAAGCTAAATCATGTGTTTCGTATGGATTTGAAGCCAAACCTTCTACATCGAATTAATTTGAAGCTAAATCATGTGTCTCGCATGGAATTGAAGCTACCTCGTTTGTTCTTACAGTATTTAAAGCTATATCACTTATATCGCAAGTATTTGAAGCTAAAACATATGTGTCGCATGGATTTGAAGCTGAACCTACTACATCGCATTGATTTGAAGCTAAATCTTGTGTATCGCATGGATTTGAAGCTAAACCTTCTACATCACATTGATTTGCAGCTAAATCATGTGAATCGCATGGATTTGAAGCTAACTCGTTCGTTTCGCATGCAGTTGTAGCTAAATGATATATATCACAAGTATTTGTAGCTAATCCATTTGTTTTGCATGGATTTGAAGCTAAGCCTTCTACTTCGCATTCATTTGAAGCTAAATCATTTGTTTCGCATGGATTTGAATCTAAGCCTTGTCCTTCGAATTGATTTGAAGCTAAATCATGTGTTTCGTATGGATTTGATGCTAAACCTTCTACATCGAATTGATTTGAAGCTAAATCATGTGTCTCGCATGGATTTGAAGCTACCTCGTTTGTTCCTACAGTATTTAAAGCTATATCACATATATCGCAAGTATTTGAAGCTAAAACATATGTGTCGCATGGATTTGAAGCTAAGCCTTCTACATCACATTGATTTGCAGCTAAATCATGTGTTTCGCATGGATTTTAAGCTAACTCGTTCGTTTCGCATGCAGTTGTAGCTTAATAATGTATATCACAAGTATTTGTAGCTAAACCATTTGTTTTGCATGGATTTGAAGCTAAGCCTTGTACTTCGCATTCATTTGAAGCTAAATCATTTGTTTCGCATGGATTTGAATCTAAGCCTTGTCCTTCGAATTGATTTGAAGCTAAATCATGTGTTTCGTATGGATTTGATGCTAAACCTTCTACATCGAATTGATTTGAAGCTAAATCATGTGTCTCGCATGGATTTGAAGCTACCTCGTTTGTTCCTACAGTATTTAAATCTATATCACTTATATCGCAAGTATTTGAATCTAAAACATATGTGTCGCATGGATTTGAAGCTGAACCTACTACATCGCATTGATGTGAAGCTAAATCTTGTGTATCGCATGGATTTGAAGCTAAACCTACTACATCGCATTGGTTTGAAGCTAAATCATGTGAATCGCATGGATTTGAAGCTAACTCGTTCGTTTCGCATGCAGTTGTAGCTTAATAATGTTTATCACAAGTATTTGTAGCTAAACCATTTGTTTTGCATGGATTTGAAGCTAAGCCTTCTACATCGCATTCATTTGAAGCTAAATCATTTGTTTCGCATGGATTTGAACCTAAGCCATGTCCTTCGAATTGATTTGAAGCTAAATCATGTGTTTCGTATGGATTTGAAGCTAAACCTTCTACATCGAATTGATTTGAAGCTAAATCGTGTGTCTCGCATGGAATTGAAGCTACCTCGTTTGTTCCTACAGTATTTAAATCTATATCACTTATATCGCAAGTATTTGAATCTAAAACATATGTGTCGCATGGATTTGAAGCTGAACCTACTACATCGCATTGATTTGAAGCTAAATCTTGTGTATCGCATGGATTTGAAGCTAAACCTTCTACATCGCATTGGTTTGCAGCTAAATCATGTGAATCGCATGGATTTGAAGCTAACTTGTTCGTTTCGCATGCAGTTGTAGCTTAATAATATATATCACAAGTATTTGTAGCTAAACCATTTGTTTTGCATGGATTTGAAGCTAAGCCTTCTACTTCGCATTCATTTGAAGCTAAATCATTTGTTTCGCATGGATTTGAATCTAAGCATTGTCCTTCGAATTGATTTGAAGCTAAATCATGTGTTTCGTATGGATTTGAAGCCAAACCTTCTACATCGAATTAATTTGAAGCTAAATCATGTGTCTCGCATGGAATTGAAGCTACCTCGTTTGTTCTTACAGTATTTAAAGCTATATCACTTATATCGCAAGTATTTGAAGCTAAAACATATGTGTCGCATGGATTTGAAGCTGAACCTACTACATCGCATTGATTTGAAGCTAAATCTTGTGTATCGCATGGATTTGAAGCTAAACCTTCTACATCACATTGATTTGCAGCTAAATCATGTGAATCGCATGGATTTGAAGCTAACTCGTTCGTTTCGCATGCAGTTGTAGCTAAATGATATATATCACAAGTATTTGTAGCTAATCCATTTGTTTTGCATGGATTTGAAGCTAAGCCTTCTACTTCGCATTCTTTTGAAGCTAAATCATTTGTTTCGCATGGATTTGAATCTAAGCCTTGTCCTTCGAATTGATTTGAAGCTAAATCATGTGTTTCGTATGGATTTGATGCTAAACCTTCTACATCGAATTGATTTGAAGCTAAATCATGTGTCTCGCATGGATTTGAAGCTACCTCGTTTGTTCCTACAGTATTTAAAGCTATATCACATATATCGCAAGTATTTGAAGCTAAAACATATGTGTCGCATGGATTTGAAGCTAAGCCTTCTACATCATATTGATTTGCAGCTAAATCATGTGTTTCGCATGGATTTTAAGCTAACTCGTTCGTTTCGCATGCAGTTGTAGCTTAATAATGTATATCACAAGTATTTGTAGCTAAACCATTTGTTTTGCATGGATTTGAAGCTAAGCCTTGTACTTCGCATTCATTTGAAGCTAAATCATTTGTTTCGCATGGATTTGAATCTAAGCCTTGTCCTTCGAATTGATTTGAAGCTAAATCATGTGTTTCGTATGGATTTGATGCTAAACCTTCTACATCGAATTGATTTGAAGCTAAATCATGTGTCTCGCATGGATTTGAAGCTACCTCGTTTGTTCCTACAGTATTTAAATCTATATCACTTATATCGCAAGTATTTGAATCTAAAACATATGTGTCGCATGGATTTGAAGCTGAACCTACTACATCGCATTGATGTGAAGCTAAATCTTGTGTATCGCATGGATTTGAAGCTAAACCTACTACATCGCATTGGTTTGAAGCTAAATCATGTGAATCGCATGGATTTGAAGCTAACTCGTTCGTTTCGCATGCAGTTGTAGCTTAATAATGTTTATCACAAGTATTTGTAGCTAAACCATTTGTTTTGCATGGATTTGAAGCTAAGCCTTCTACATCGCATTCATTTGAAGCTAAATCATTTGTTTCGCATGGATTTGAACCTAAGCCATGTCCTTCGAATTGATTTGAAGCTAAATCATGTGTTTCGTATGGATTTGAAGCTAAACCTTCTACATCGAATTGATTTGAAGCTAAATCGTGTGTCTCGCATGGAATTGAAGCTACCTCGTTTGTTCCTACAGTATTTAAATCTATATCACTTATATCGCAAGTATTTGAATCTAAAACATATGTGTCGCATGGATTTGAAGCTGAACCTACTACATCGCATTGATTTGAAGCTAAATCTTGTGTATCGCATGGATTTGAAGCTAAACCTTCTACATCGCATTGGTTTGCAGCTAAATCATGTGAATCGCATGGATTTGAAGCTAACTCGTTCGTTTCACATGCAGTTGTAGCTAAATGATATATATCACAAGTATTTGTAGCTAAACCATTTGTTTTGCATGGATTTGAAGCTAAGCCTTCTACTTCGCATTCATTTGAAGCTAAATCATTTGTTTCGCATGGATTTGAATCTAAGCTTTGTCCTTCGAATTGATTTGAAGCTAAATCATGTGTTTCGTATGGATTTGATGCTAAACCTTCTACATCGAATTGATTTGAAGCTAAATCATGTGTCTCGCATGGATTTGAAGCTACCTCGTTTGTTCCTACAGTATTTAAATCTATATCACTTATATCGCAAGTATTTGAATCTAAAACATATGTGTCGCATGGATTTGAAGCCGAACCTACTACATCGCATTGATGTGAAGCTAAATCTTGTGTATCGCATGGATTTGAAGCTAAACCTTCTACATCGCATTGGTTTGAAGCTAAATCATGTGAATCGCATGGATTTGAAGCTAACTCGTTCGTTTCGCATGCAGTTGTAGCTTAATAATGTATAACACAAGTATTTGTAGCTAAACCATTTGTTTTGCGTGGATTTGAAGCTAATCCTTCTACATCGCATTCATTTGAAGCTAAATCATTTGTTTCGCATGGATTTGAATTTAAGCCATGTCCTTCGAATTGATTTGAAGCTAAATCATGTGTTTCGTATGGATTTGAAGCTAAACCTTCTACATCGAATTGATTTGAAGCTAAATCATGTGTCTCGCATGGAATTGAAGCTACCTCGTTTGTTCCTACAGTATTTAAAGCTATATCACTTATATCGCAAGTATTTGAAGCTAAAACATATGTGTCGCATGGATTTGAAGCTGAACCTACTACATCGCATTGATGTGAAGCTAAATCTTGTGTATCGCATGGATTTGAAGCTAAACCTTCTACATCGCATTGGCTTGAAGCTAAATCATGTGAATCGCATGGATTTGAAACTAACTCGTTCGTTTCGCATGCAGTTGTAGCTTAATAATGTATATCACAAGTATTTGTAGCTAAACCATTTGTTTTGCATGGATTTGAAGCTAAGCCTTCTACATCGCATTGATTTGAAGCTAAATCTTGTGTATCGCATGGATTTGAAGCTAAACCTTCTACATCGCATTGGTTTGAAGCTAAATCATGTGAATCGCATGGATTTGAAGCTAACTCGTTCGTTTCACATGCAGTTGTAGCTAAATGATATATATCACAAGTATTTGTAGCTAAACCATTTGTTTTGCATGGATTTGAAGCTAAGCCTTCTACTTCGCATTCATTTGAACCTAAATCATTTGTTTCGCATGGATTTGAAGCTAAGCCTTCTACATCACATTGATTTGCAGCTAAATCATGTGTTTCGCATGGATTTGAAGTTAACTTGTTCGTTTCGCATGCAGTTGTAGCTTAATAATATATATCACAAGTATTTGTAGCTAAACCATTTCTGTTGCATGGATTTGAAGCTAAGCCTTCTACATCGCATTCATTTGAAGCTAAATCATTTGTTTCTCATGGATTTGAACCTAAGCCTTGTCCTTCGAATTGATTTGAAGCTAAATCATGTGTTTCGTATGGATTTGAAGCCAAACCTTCTACATCGAATTGATTTGAAGCTAAATCGTGTGTCTCGCATGGAATTGAAGCTACCTCGTTTGTTCCTACAGTATTTAAAGCTATATCACTTATATCGCAAGTATTTGAAGCTAAAACATATGTGTCGCATGGATTTGAAGCTGAACCTACTACATCGCATTGATTTGAAGCTAAATCTTGTGTATCGCATGGATTTGAAGCTAAACCTTCTACATCGCATTGGTTTGAAGCTAAATCATGTGAATCGCATGGATTTGAAGCTAACTCGTTCGTTTCACATGCAGTTGTAGCTAAATGATATATATCACAAGTATTTGTAGCTAAACCATTTGTTTTGCATGGATTTGAAGCTAAGCCTTCTACTTCGCATTCATTTGAAGCTAAATCATTTGTTTCGCATGGATTTGAAGCTAAGCCTTCTACATCACATTGATTTGCAGCTAAATCATGTGTTTCGCATGGATTTGAAGCCAACTCGTTCGTTTCGCATGCAGTTGTAGCTTAATAATGTATATCACAAGTATTTGTAGCTAAACCATTTGTTTTGCATGGATTTGAAGCTAAGCCTTCTACTTCGCATTCATTTGAAGCTAAATCATTTGTTTCGCATGGATTTGAATCTAAGCCTTGTCCTTCGAATTGATTTGAAGCTAAATCATGTGTTTCGTATGGATTTGAAGCCAAACCTTCTACATAGAATTAATTTGAAGCTAAATCATGTGTCTCGCATGGAATTGAAGCTACCTCGTTTGTTCCTACAGTATTTAAAGCTATATCACTTATATCGCAAGTATTTGAAGCTAAAACATATGTGTCGCATGGATTTGAATCTGAACCTACTACATCGCATTGATTTGAAGCTAAATCTTGTGTATCGCATGGATTTAAAGCTAAACCTTCTACATCGCATTGGTTTGAAGCTAAATCATGTGAATCGCATGGATTTGAAGCTAACTCGTTCGTTTCACATGCAGTTGTAGCTAAATGATATATATCACAAGTATTTGTAACTAATCCATTTGTTTTGCATGGATTTGAAGCTAAGCCTTCTACTTCGCATTCATTTGAAGCTAAATCATTTGTTTCGCATGGATTTGAATCTAAGCCTTGTCCTTCGAATTGATTTGAAGCTAAATCATGTGTTTCGTATGGATTTGATGCTAAACCTTCTACATCGAATTGATTTGAAGCTAAATCATGTGTCTCGCATGGATTTGAAGCTACCTCGTTTGTTCCTACAGTATTTAAATCTATATCACTTATATCGCAAGTATTTGAAGCTAAAACATATGTGTCGCATGGATTTGAAGCTGAACCTACTACATCGCATTGATTTGAAGCTAAATCTTGTGTATCGCATGGATTTGAAGCTAAACCTTCTACATCGCATTGGTTTGAAGCTAAATCATGTGAATCGCATGGATTTGAAGCTAACTCGTTCGTTTCGCATGCAGTTGTAGCTTAATAATGTATATCACAAGTATTTGTAGCTAAACCATTTGTTTTGCATGGATTTGAAGCTAAGCCTTCTACATCGCATTCATTTGAAGCTAAATCATTTGTTTCGCATGGATTTGAAGTTAAGCCTTCTACATCACATTGATTTGCAGCTAAATCATGTGTTTCGCATGGATTTGAAGCTAACTTGTTCGTTTCGCATGCAGTTGTAGCTTAATAATATATATCACAAGTATTTGTAGCTAAACCATTTGTTTTGCATGGATTTGAAGCTAAGCCTTCTACTTCGCATTCATTTGAAGCTAAATCATTTGTTTCGCATGGATTTGAATCTAAGCATTGTCCTTCGAATTGATTTGAAGCTAAATCATGTGTTTCGTATGGATTTGAAGCCAAACCTTCTACATCGAATTAATTTGAAGCTAAATCATGTGTCTCGCATGGAATTGAAGCTACCTCGTTTGTTCCTACAGTATTTAAAGCTATATCACTTATATCGCAAGTATTTGAAGCTAAAACATATGTGTCGCATGGATTTGAAGCTGAACCTACTACATCGCATTGATTTGAAGCTAAATCTTGTGTATCGCATGGATTTGAAGCTAAACCTTCTACATCACATTGATTTGCAGCTAAATCATGTGAATCGCATGGATTTGAAGCTAACTCGTTCGTTTCGCATGCAGTTGTAGCTAAATGATATATATCACAAGTATTTGTAGCTAATCCATTTGTTTTGCATGGATTTGAAGCTAAGCCTTCTACTTCGCATTCATTTGAAGCTAAATCATTTGTTTCGCATGGATTTGAATCTAAGCCTTGTCCTTCGAATTGATTTGAAGCTAAATCATGTGTTTCGTATGGATTTGATGCTAAACCTTCTACATCGAATTGATTTGAAGCTAAATCATGTGTCTCGCATGGATTTGAAGCTACCTCGTTTGTTCCTACAGTATTTAAATCTATATCACTTATATCGCAAGTATTTGAATCTAAAACATATGTGTCGCATGGATTTGAAGCTGAACCTACTACATCGCATTGATGTGAAGCTAAATCTTGTGTATCGCATGGATTTGAAGCTAAACCTACTACATCGCATTGGTTTGAAGCTAAATCATGTGAATCGCATGGATTTGAAGCTAACTCGTTCGTTTCGCATGCAGTTGTAGCTTAATAATGTTTATCACAAGTATTTGTAGCTAAACCATTTGTTTTGCATGGATTTGAAGCTAAGCCTTCTACATCGCATTCATTTGAAGCTAAATCATTTGTTTCGCATGGATTTGAACCTAAGCCATGTCCTTCGAATTGATTTGAAGCTAAATCATGTGTTTCGTATGGATTTGAAGCTAAACCTTCTACATCGAATTGATTTGAAGCTAAATCGTGTGTCTCGCATGGAATTGAAGCTACCTCGTTTGTTCCTACAGTATTTAAATCTATATCACTTATATCGCAAGTATTTGAATCTAAAACATATGTGTCGCATGGATTTGAAGCTGAACCTACTACATCGCATTGATTTGAAGCTAAATCTTGTGTATCGCATGGATTTGAAGCTAAACCTTCTACATCGCATTGGTTTGCAGCTAAATCATGTGAATCGCATGGATTTGAAGCTAACTCGTTCGTTTCACATGCAGTTGTAGCTAAATGATATATATCACAAGTATTTGTAGCTAAACCATTTGTTTTGCATGGATTTGAAGCTAAGCCTTCTACTTCGCATTCATTTGAAGCTAAATCATTTGTTTCGCATGGATTTGAAGCTAAGCCTTCTACATCACATTGATTTGCAGCTAAATCATGTGTTTCGCATGCATTTGAAGCCAACTCGTTCGTTTCGCATGCAGTTGTAGCTTAATAATGTATATCACAAGTATTTGTAGCTAAACCATTTGTTTTGCATGGATTTGAAGCTAAGCCTTGTACTTCGCATTCATTTGAAGCTAAATCATTTGTTTCGCATGGATTTGAATCTAAGCCTTGTCCTTCGAATTGATTTGAAGCTAAATCATGTGTTTCGTATGGATTTGATGCTAAACCTTCTACATCGAATTGATTTGAAGCTAAATCATGTGTCTCGCATGGATTTGAAGCTACCTCGTTTGTTCCTACAGTATTTAAATCTATATCACTTATATCGCAAGTATTTGAATCTAAAACATATGTGTCGCATGGATTTGAAGCTGAACCTACTACATCGCATTGATGTGAAGCTAAATCTTGTGTATCGCATGGATTTGAAGCTAAACCTACTACATCGCATTGGTTTGAAGCTAAATCATGTGAATCGCATGGATTTGAAGCTAACTCGTTCGTTTCGCATGCAGTTGTAGCTTAATAATGTTTATCACAAGTATTTGTAGCTAAACCATTTGTTTTGCATGGATTTGAAGCTAAGCCTTCTACATCGCATTCATTTGAAGCTAAATCATTTGTTTCGCATGGATTTGAACCTAAGCCATGTCCTTCGAATTGATTTGAAGCTAAATCATGTGTTTCGTATGGATTTGAAGCTAAACCTTCTACATCGAATTGATTTGAAGCTAAATCGTGTGTCTCGCATGGAATTGAAGCTACCTCGTTTGTTCCTACAGTATTTAAATCTATATCACTTATATCGCAAGTATTTGAATCTAAAACATATGTGTCGCATGGATTTGAAGCTGAACCTACTACATCGCATTGATTTGAAGCTAAATCTTGTGTATCGCATGGATTTGAAGCTAAACCTTCTACATCGCATTGGTTTGCAGCTAAATCATGTGAATCGCATGGATTTGAAGCTAACTCGTTCGTTTCACATGCAGTTGTAGCTAAATGATATATATCACAAGTATTTGTAGCTAAACCATTTGTTTTGCATGGATTTGAAGCTAAGCCTTCTACTTCGCATTCATTTGAAGCTAAATCATTTGTTTCGCATGGATTTGAAGCTAAGCCTTCTACATCACATTGATTTGCAGCTAAATCATGTGTTTCGCATGCATTTGAAGCCAACTCGTTCGTTTCGCATGCAGTTGTAGCTTAATAATGTATATCACAAGTATTTGTAGCTAAACCATTTGTTTTGCATGGATTTGAAGCTAAGCCTTCTACTTCGAATTCATTTGAAGCTAAATCATTTGTTTCGCATGGATTTGAATCTAAGCCTTGTCCTTCGAATTGATTTGAAGCTAAATCATGTGTTTCGTATGGATTTGATGCTAAACCTTCTACATCGAATTGATTTGAAGCTAAATCATGTGTCTCGCATGGATTTGAAGCTACCTCGTTTGTTCCTACAGTATTTAAATCTATATCACTTATATCGCAAGTATTTGAAGCTAAAACATATGTGTCGCATGGATTTGAAGCTGAACCTACTACATCGCATTGATTTGAAGCTAAATCTTGTGTATCGCATGGATTTGAAGCTAAACCTTCTACATCGCATTGGTTTGAAGCTAAATCATGTGAACCGCATGGATTTGAAGCTAACTCGTTCGTTTCGCATGCAGTTGTAGCTAAATGATATATATTACAAGTATTTGTAGCTAAACCACTTGTTTTGCATGGATTTGAAGCTAAGCCCTCTACTTCGCATTCATTTGAAGCTAAATCATTTGTTTCGCATGGATTTGAATCTAAGCCATGTCCTTCGAATTGATTTGAAGCTAAATCATGTGTTTCGTATGGATTTGAAGCTAAACCTTCTACATCGAATTGATTTGAAGCTAAATCATGTGTCTCGCATGGATTTGAAGCTACCTCGTTTGTTCCTACAGTATTTAAAGCTATATCACATATATCGCAAGTATTTGAAGCTAAAACATATGTGTCGCATGGATTTGAAGCTAAGCCTTCTACATCACATTGATTTGCAGCTAAATCATGTGTTTCGCATGGATTTTAAGCTAACTCGTTCGTTTCGCATGCAGTTGTAGCTTAATAATGTATATCACAAGTATTTGTAGCTAAACCATTTGTTTTGCATGGATTTGAAGCTAAGCCTTGTACTTCGCATTCATTTGAAGCTAAATCATTTGTTTCGCATGGATTTGAATCTAAGCCTTGTCCTTCGAATTGATTTGAAGCTAAATCATGTGTTTCGTATGGATTTGATGCTAAACCTTCTACATCGAATTGATTTGAAGCTAAATCATGTGTCTCGCATGGATTTGAAGCTACCTCGTTTGTTCCTACAGTATTTAAATCTATATCACTTATATCGCAAGTATTTGAATCTAAAACATATGTGTCGCATGGATTTGAAGCTGAACCTACTACATCGCATTGATGTGAAGCTAAATCTTGTGTATCGCATGGATTTGAAGCTAAACCTACTACATCGCATTGGTTTGAAGCTAAATCATGTGAATCGCATGGATTTGAAGCTAACTCGTTCGTTTCGCATGCAGTTGTAGCTTAATAATGTTTATCACAAGTATTTGTAGCTAAACCATTTGTTTTGCATGGATTTGAAGCTAAGCCTTCTACATCGCATTCATTTGAAGCTAAATCATTTGTTTCGCATGGATTTGAACCTAAGCCATGTCCTTCGAATTGATTTGAAGCTAAATCATGTGTTTCGTATGGATTTGAAGCTAAACCTTCTACATCGAATTGATTTGAAGCTAAATCGTGTGTCTCGCATGGAATTGAAGCTACCTCGTTTGTTCCTACAGTATTTAAATCTATATCACTTATATCGCAAGTATTTGAATCTAAAACATATGTGTCGCATGGATTTGAAGCTGAACCTACTACATCGCATTGATTTGAAGCTAAATCTTGTGTATCGCATGGATTTGAAGCTAAACCTTCTACATCGCATTGGTTTGCAGCTAAATCATGTGAATCGCATGGATTTGAAGCTAACTCGTTCGTTTCACATGCAGTTGTAGCTAAATGATATATATCACAAGTATTTGTAGCTAAACCATTTGTTTTGCATGGATTTGAAGCTAAGCCTTCTACTTCGCATTCATTTGAAGCTAAATCATTTGTTTCGCATGGATTTGAAGCTAAGCCTTCTACATCACATTGATTTGCAGCTAAATCATGTGTTTCGCATGCATTTGAAGCCAACTCGTTCGTTTCGCATGCAGTTGTAGCTTAATAATGTATATCACAAGTATTTGTAGCTAAACCATTTGTTTTGCATGGATTTGAAGCTAAGCCTTGTACTTCGCATTCATTTGAAGCTAAATCATTTGTTTCGCATGGATTTGAATCTAAGCCTTGTCCTTCGAATTGATTTGAAGCTAAATCATGTGTTTCGTATGGATTTGATGCTAAACCTTCTACATCGAATTGATTTGAAGCTAAATCATGTGTCTCGCATGGATTTGAAGCTACCTCGTTTGTTCCTACAGTATTTAAATCTATATCACTTATATCGCAAGTATTTGAATCTAAAACATATGTGTCGCATGGATTTGAAGCTGAACCTACTACATCGCATTGATGTGAAGCTAAATCTTGTGTATCGCATGGATTTGAAGCTAAACCTACTACATCGCATTGGTTTGAAGCTAAATCATGTGAATCGCATGGATTTGAAGCTAACTCGTTCGTTTCGCATGCAGTTGTAGCTTAATAATGTTTATCACAAGTATTTGTAGCTAAACCATTTGTTTTGCATGGATTTGAAGCTAAGCCTTCTACATCGCATTCATTTGAAGCTAAATCATTTGTTTCGCATGGATTTGAACCTAAGCCATGTCCTTCGAATTGATTTGAAGCTAAATCATGTGTTTCGTATGGATTTGAAGCTAAACCTTCTACATCGAATTGATTTGAAGCTAAATCGTGTGTCTCGCATGGAATTGAAGCTACCTCGTTTGTTCCTACAGTATTTAAATCTATATCACTTATATCGCAAGTATTTGAATCTAAAACATATGTGTCGCATGGATTTGAAGCTGAACCTACTACATCGCATTGATTTGAAGCTAAATCTTGTGTATCGCATGGATTTGAAGCTAAACCTTCTACATCGCATTGGTTTGCAGCTAAATCATGTGAATCGCATGGATTTGAAGCTAACTCGTTCGTTTCACATGCAGTTGTAGCTAAATGATATATATCACAAGTATTTGTAGCTAAACCATTTGTTTTGCATGGATTTGAAGCTAAGCCTTCTACTTCGCATTCATTTGAAGCTAAATCATTTGTTTCGCATGGATTTGAAGCTAAGCCTTCTACATCACATTGATTTGCAGCTAAATCATGTGTTTCGCATGCATTTGAAGCCAACTCGTTCGTTTCGCATGCAGTTGTAGCTTAATAATGTATATCACAAGTATTTGTAGCTAAACCATTTGTTTTGCATGGATTTGAAGCTAAGCCTTGTACTTCGCATTCATTTGAAGCTAAATCATTTGTTTCGCATGGATTTGAATCTAAGCCTTGTCCTTCGAATTGATTTGAAGCTAAATCATGTGTTTCGTATGGATTTGATGCTAAACCTTCTACATCGAATTGATTTGAAGCTAAATCATGTGTCTCGCATGGATTTGAAGCTACCTCGTTTGTTCCTACAGTATTTAAATCTATATCACTTATATCGCAAGTATTTGAATCTAAAACATATGTGTCGCATGGATTTGAAGCTGAACCTACTACATCGCATTGATGTGAAGCTAAATCTTGTGTATCGCATGGATTTGAAGCTAAACCTACTACATCGCATTGGTTTGAAGCTAAATCATGTGAATCGCATGGATTTGAAGCTAACTCGTTCGTTTCGCATGCAGTTGTAGCTTAATAATGTTTATCACAAGTATTTGTAGCTAAACCATTTGTTTTGCATGGATTTGAAGCTAAGCCTTCTACATCGCATTCATTTGAAGCTAAATCATTTGTTTCGCATGGATTTGAACCTAAGCCATGTCCTTCGAATTGATTTGAAGCTAAATCATGTGTTTCGTATGGATTTGAAGCTAAACCTTCTACATCGAATTGATTTGAAGCTAAATCGTGTGTCTCGCATGGAATTGAAGCTACCTCGTTTGTTCCTACAGTATTTAAATCTATATCACTTATATCGCAAGTATTTGAATCTAAAACATATGTGTCGCATGGATTTGAAGCTGAACCTACTACATCGCATTGATTTGAAGCTAAATCTTGTGTATCGCATGGATTTGAAGCTAAACCTTCTACATCGCATTGGTTTGCAGCTAAATCATGTGAATCGCATGGATTTGAAGCTAACTCGTTCGTTTCACATGCAGTTGTAGCTAAATGATATATATCACAAGTATTTGTAGCTAAACCATTTGTTTTGCATGGATTTGAAGCTAAGCCTTCTACTTCGCATTCATTTGAAGCTAAATCATTTGTTTCGCATGGATTTGAAGCTAAGCCTTCTACATCACATTGATTTGCAGCTAAATCATGTGTTTCGCATGCATTTGAAGCTAACTCGTTCGTTTCGCATGCAGTTGTAGCTTAATAATGTATATCACAAGTATTTGTAGCTAAACCATTTGTTTTGCATGGATTTGAAGCTAAGCCTTGTACTTCGCATTCATTTGAAGCTAAATCATTTGTTTCGCATGGATTTGAATCTAAGCCTTGTCCTTCGAATTGATTTGAAGCTAAATCATGTGTTTCGTATGGATTTGATGCTAAACCTTCTACATCGAATTGATTTGAAGCTAAATCATGTGTCTCGCATGGATTTGAAGCTACCTCGTTTGTTCCTACAGTATTTAAATCTATATCACTTATATCGCAAGTATTTGAATCTAAAACATATGTGTCGCATGGATTTGAAGCTGAACCTACTACATCGCATTGATGTGAAGCTAAATCTTGTGTATCGCATGGATTTGAAGCTAAACCTACTACATCGCATTGGTTTGAAGCTAAATCATGTGAATCGCATGGATTTGAAGCTAACTCGTTCGTTTCGCATGCAGTTGTAGCTTAATAATGTTTATCACAAGTATTTGTAGCTAAACCATTTGTTTTGCATGGATTTGAAGCTAAGCCTTCTACATCGCATTCATTTGAAGCTAAATCATTTGTTTCGCATGGATTTGAACCTAAGCCATGTCCTTCGAATTGATTTGAAGCTAAATCATGTGTTTCGTATGGATTTGAAGCTAAACCTTCTACATCGAATTGATTTGAAGCTAAATCGTGTGTCTCGCATGGAATTGAAGCTACCTCGTTTGTTCCTACAGTATTTAAATCTATATCACTTATATCGCAAGTATTTGAATCTAAAACATATGTGTCGCATGGATTTGAAGCTGAACCTACTACATCGCATTGATTTGAAGCTAAATCTTGTGTATCGCATGGATTTGAAGCTAAACCTTCTACATCGCATTGGTTTGCAGCTAAATCATGTGAATCGCATGGATTTGAAGCTAACTCGTTCGTTTCACATGCAGTTGTAGCTAAATGATATATATCACAAGTATTTGTAGCTAAACCATTTGTTTTGCATGGATTTGAAGCTAAGCCTTCTACTTCGCATTCATTTGAAGCTAAATCATTTGTTTCGCATGGATTTGAAGCTAAGCCTTCTACATCACATTGATTTGCAGCTAAATCATGTGTTTCGCATGCATTTGAAGCCAACTCGTTCGTTTCGCATGCAGTTGTAGCTTAATAATGTATATCACAAGTATTTGTAGCTAAACCATTTGTTTTGCATGGATTTGAAGCTAAGCCTTGTACTTCGCATTCATTTGAAGCTAAATCATTTGTTTCGCATGGATTTGAATCTAAGCCTTGTCCTTCGAATTGATTTGAAGCTAAATCATGTGTTTCGTATGGATTTGATGCTAAACCTTCTACATCGAATTGATTTGAAGCTAAATCATGTGTCTCGCATGGATTTGAAGCTACCTCGTTTGTTCCTACAGTATTTAAATCTATATCACTTATATCGCAAGTATTTGAAGCTAAAACATATGTGTCGCATGGATTTGAAGCTGAACCTACTACATCGCATTGATGTGAAGCTAAATCTTGTGTATCGCATGGATTTGAAGCTAAACCTACTACATCGCATTGGTTTGAAGCTAAATCATGTGAATCGCATGGATTTGAAGCTAACTCGTTCGTTTCGCATGCAGTTGTAGCTTAATAATGTTTATCACAAGTATTTGTAGCTAAACCATTTGTTTTGCATGGATTTGAAGCTAAGCCTTCTACATCGCATTCATTTGAAGCTAAATCATTTGTTTCGCATGGATTTGAACCTAAGCCATGTCCTTCGAATTGATTTGAAGCTAAATCATGTGTTTCGTATGGATTTGAAGCTAAACCTTCTACATCGAATTGATTTGAAGCTAAATCGTGTGTCTCGCATGGAATTGAAGCTACCTCGTTTGTTCCTACAGTATTTAAATCTATATCACTTATATCGCAAGTATTTGAATCTAAAACATATGTGTCGCATGGATTTGAAGCTGAACCTACTACATCGCATTGATTTGAAGCTAAATCTTGTGTATCGCATGGATTTGAAGCTAAACCTTCTACATCGCATTGGTTTGCAGCTAAATCATGTGAATCGCATGGATTTGAAGCTAACTCGTTCGTTTCACATGCAGTTGTAGCTAAATGATATATATCACAAGTATTTGTAGCTAAACCATTTGTTTTGCATGGATTTGAAGCTAAGCCTTCTACTTCGCATTCATTTGAAGCTAAATCATTTGTTTCGCATGGATTTGAAGCTAAGCCTTCTACATCACATTGATTTGCAGCTAAATCATGTGTTTCGCATGCATTTGAAGCCAACTCGTTCGTTTCGCATGCAGTTGTAGCTTAATAATATATATCACAAGTATTTGTAGCTAAACCATTTGTTTTGCATGGATTTGAAGCTAAGCCTTCTACTTCGCATTCATTTGAAGCTAAATCATTTGTTTCGCATGGATTTGAATCTAAGCCTTGTCCTTCGAATTGATTTGAAGCTAAATCATGTGTTTCGTATGGATTTGATGCTAAACCTTCTACATCGAATTGATTTGAAGCTAAATCATGTGTCTCGCATGGATTTGAAGCTACCTCGTTTGTTCCTACAGTATTTAAATCTATATCACTTATATCGCAAGTATTTGAAGCTAAAACATATGTGTCGCATGGATTTGAAGCTGAACCTACTACATCGCATTGATTTGAAGCTAAATCTTGTGTATCGCATGGATTTGAAGCTAAACCTTCTACATCGCATTGGTTTGAAGCTAAATCATGTGAACCGCATGGATTTGAAGCTAACTCGTTCGTTTCGCATGCAGTTGTAGCTAAATGATATATATTACAAGTATTTGTAGCTAAACCCACTTGTTTTGCATGGATTTGAAGCTAAGCCCTCTACTTCGCATTCATTTGAAGCTAAATCATTTGTTTCGCATGGATTTGAATCTAAGCCATGTCCTTCGAATTGATTTGAAGCTAAATCATGTGTTTCGTATGGATTTGAAGCTAAACCTTCTACATCGAATTGATTTGAAGCTAAATCATGTGTCTCGCATGGATTTGAAGCTACCTCGTTTGTTCCTACAGTATTTAAAGCTATATCACATATATCGCAAGTATTTGAAGCTAAAACATATGTGTCGCATGGATTTGAAGCTAAGCCTTCTACATCACATTGATTTGCAGCTAAATCATGTGTTTCGCATGGATTTTAAGCTAACTCGTTCGTTTCGCATGCAGTTGTAGCTTAATAATGTATATCACAAGTATTTGTAGCTAAACCATTTGTTTTGCATGGATTTGAAGCTAAGCCTTCTACTTCGCATTCCATTTGAAGCTAAATCATTTGTTTCGCATGGATTTGAATCTAAACCTTGTCCTTCGAATTGATTTGAAGCTAAATCATGTGTTTCGTATGGATTTGAAGCCAAACCTTCTACATAGAATTAATTTGAAGCTAAATCATGTGTCTCGCATGGAATTGAAGCTACCTCGTTTGTTCCTACAGTATTTAAAGCTATATCACTCATATCGCAAGTATTTGAAGCTAAAACATATGTGTCGCATGGATTTGAAGCTGAACCTACTACATCGCATTGATTTGAAGCTAAATCTTGTGTATCGCATGGATTTGAAGCTAAACCTTCTACATCGCATTGGTTTGAAGCTAAATCATGTGAATCGCATGGATTTGAAGCTAACTCGTTCGTTTCGCATGCAGTTGTAGCTTAATAATGTATATCACAAGTATTTGTAGCTAAACCATTTGTTTTGCATGGATTTGAAGCTAAGCCTTCTACATCGCATTCATTTGAAGCTAAATCATTTGTTTCGCATGGATTTGAAGCTAAGCCTTCTACATCACATTGATTTGCAGCTAAATCATGTGTTTCGCATGGATTTGAAGCTACTTGTTCGTTTCGCATGCAGTTGTAGCTTAATAATATATATCACAAGTATTTGTAGCTAAACCATTTGTTTTGCATGGATTTGAAGCTAAGCCTTCTACTTCGCATTCATTTGAAGCTAAATCATGTGTCTCGCATGGAATTGAAGCTACCTCGTTTGTTCTTACAGTATTTAAAGCTATATCACTTATATCGCAAGTATTTGAAGCTAAAACATATGTGTCGCATGGATTTGAAGCTGAACCTACTACATCGCATTGATTTGAAGCTAAATCTTGTGTATCGCATGGATTTGAAGCTAAACCTTCTACATCACATTGATTTGCAGCTAAATCATGTGAATCGCATGGATTTGAAGCTAACTTGTTCGTTTCGCATGCAGTTGTAGCTTAATAATATATATCACAAGTATTTGTAGCTAATCCATTTGTTTTGCATGGATTTGAAGCTAAGCCTTCTACTTCGCATTCATTTGAAGCTAAATCATTTGTTTCGCATGGATTTGAATCTAAGCCTTGTCCTTCGAATTGATTTGAAGCTAAATCATGTGTTTCGTATGAATTTGAAGCCAAACCTTCTACATCGAATTAATTTGAAGCTAAATCATGTGTCTCGCATGGAATTGAAGCTACCTCGTTTGTTCTTACAGTATTTAAAGCTATATCACTTATATCGCAAGTATTTGAAGCTAAAACATATGTGTCGCATGGATTTGAAGCTGAAACCTACTACATCGCATTGATTTGAAGCTAAATCTTGTGTATCGCATGGATTTGAAGCTAAACCTTCTACATCACATTGATTTGCAGCTAAATCATGTGAATCGCATGGATTTGAAGCTAACTCGTTCGTTTCGCATGCAGTTGTAGCTAAATGATATATATCACAAGTATTTGTAGCTAATCCATTTGTTTTGCATGGATTTGAAGCTAAGCCTTCTACTTCGCATTCATTTGAAGCTAAATCATTTGTTTCGCATGGATTTGAATCTAAGCCTTGTCCTTCGAATTGATTTGAATCTAAATCATGTGTTTCGTATGGATTTCATGCTAAACCTTCTACATCGAATTGATTTGAAGCTAAATCATGTGTCCTCGCATGGATTTGAAGCTACCTCGTTTGTTCCTACAGTATTTAAATCTATATATATCGCAAGTATTTGAAGCTAAAACATATGTGTCGCATGGATTTGAAGCTGAACTTACAACATCGCATTGATTTGAAGCTAAATCTTGTGTATCGCATGGATTTGAAGCTAAACCTTCTACATCGCATTGGTTTGAAGCTAAATCATGTGAATCGCATGGATTTGAAGCTAACTCGTTCGTTTCGCATGCAGTTGTAGCTTAATAATGTATATCACAAGTATTTGTAGCTAAACCATTTGTTTTGCATGGATTTGAAGCTAAGCCTTGTACTTCGCATTCATTTGAAGCTAAATCATTTGTTTCGCATGGATTTGAATCTAAGCCTTGTCCTTCGAATTGATTTGAAGCTAAATCATGTGTTTCGTATGGATTTGATGCTAAACCTTCTACATCGAATTGATTTGAAGCTAAATCATGTGTCTCGCATGGATTTGAAGCTACCTCGTTTGTTCCTACAGTATTTAAATCTATATCACTTATATCGCAAGTATTTGAATCTAAAACATATGTGTCGCATGGATTTGAAGCTGAACCTACTACATCGCATTGATGTGAAGCTAAATCTTGTGTATCGCATGGATTTGAAGCTAAACCTACTACATCGCATTGGTTTGAAGCTAAATCATGTGAATCGCATGGATTTGAAGCTAACTCGTTCGTTTCGCATGCAGTTGTAGCTTAATAATGTTTATCACAAGTATTTGTAGCTAAACCATTTGTTTTGCATGGATTTGAAGCTAAGCCTTGTACTTCGCATTCATTTGAAGCTAAATCATTTGTTTCGCATGGATTTGAACCTAAGCCATGTCCTTCGAATTGATTTGAAGCTAAATCATGTGTTTCGTATGGATTTGAAGCTAAACCTTCTACATCGAATTGATTTGAAGCTAAATCATGTGTCTCGCATGGATTTGAAGCAACCTCGTTTGTTCCTACAGTATTTAAAGCTATATCACATATATCGCAAGTATTTGAAGCTAAAACATATGTGTCGCATGGATTTGAAGCTAAGCCTTCTACATCACATTGATTTGCAGCTAAATCATGTGTTTCGCATGGATTTGAAGCTAACTCGTTCGTTTCGCATGCAGTTGTAGCTTAATAATGTATATCACAAGTATTTGTAGCTAAACCATTTGTTTTGCATGGATTTGAAGCTAAGCCTTCTACTTCGCATTCATTTGAAGCTAAATCATTTGTTTCGCATGGATTTGAATCTAAGCCTTGTCCTTCGAATTGATTTGAAGCTAAATCATGTGTTTCGTATGGATTTCATGCTAAACCTTCTACATCGAATTGATTTGAAGCTAAATCATGTGTCTCGCATGGATTTGAAGCTACCTCGTTTGTTCCTACAGTATTTAAATCTATATCACTTATATCGCAAGTATTTGAATCTAAAACATATGTGTCGCATGGATTTGAAGCTGAACCTACTACATCGCATTGATGTGAAGCTAAATCTTGTGTATCGCATGGATTTGATGCTAAACCTACTACATCGCATTGGTTTGAAGCTAAATCATGTGAATCGCATGGATTTGAAGCTAACTCGTTCGTTTCGCATGCAGTTGTAGCTTAATAATGTTTATCACAAGTATTTGTAGCTAAACCATTTGTTTTGCATGGATTTGAAGCTAAGCCTTGTACTTCGCATTCATTTGAAGCTAAATCATTTGTTTCGCATGGATTTGAACCTAAGCCATG
Organism: Megalopta genalis; assembly: GCF_051020955.1. Lineage (NCBI taxonomy): Eukaryota > Metazoa > Arthropoda > Insecta > Hymenoptera > Halictidae > Megalopta > Megalopta genalis. The sequence goes on from NW_027477413.1 coordinate 73,887, forward strand.
TCCTTCGAATTGATTTGAAGCTAAATCATGTGTTTCGTATGGATTTGAAGCTAAACCTTCTACATCGAATTGATTTGAAGCTAAATCATGTGTCTCGCATGGATTTGAAGCAACCTCGTTTGTTCCTACAGTATTTAAAGCTATATCACATATATCGCAAGTATTTGAAGCTAAAACATATGTGTCGCATGGATTTGAAGCTAAGCCTTCTACATCACATTGATTTGCAGCTAAATCATGTGTTTCGCATGGATTTGAAGCTAACTCGTTCGTTTCGCATGCAGTTGTAGCTTAATAATGTATATCACAAGTATTTGTAGCTAAACCATTTGTTTTGCATGGATTTGAAGCTAAGCCTTCTACTTCGCATTCATTTGAAGCTAAATCATTTGTTTCGCATGGATTTGAATCTAAGCCTTGTCCTTCGAATTGATTTGAAGCTAAATCATGTGTTTCGTATGGATTTGAAGCCAAACCTTCTACATAGAATTAATTTGAAGCTAAATCATGTGTCTCGCATGGAATTGAAGCTACCTCGTTTGTTCTTACAGTATTTAAAGCTATATCACTTATATCGCAAGTATTTGAAGCTAAAACATATGTGTCGCATGGATTTGAAGCTGAACCTACTACATCGCATTGATTTGAAGCTAAATCTTGTGTATCGCATGGATTTGAAGCTAAACCTTCTACATCACATTGATTTGCAGCTAAATCATGTGAATCGCATGGATTTGAAGCTAACTTGTTCGTTTCGCATGCAGTTGTAGCTTAATAATATATATCACAAGAATTTGTAGCTAATCCATTTGTTTTGCATGGATTTGAAGCTAAGCCTTCTACTTCGCATTCATTTGAAGCTAAATCATTTGTTTCGCATGGATTTGAATCTAAGCCTTGTCCTTCGAATTGATTTGAAGCTTAAATCATGTGTTTCGTATGGATTTGAAGCCAAACCTTCTACATCGAATTAATTTGAAGCTAAATCATGTGTCTCGCATGGAATTGAAGCTACCTCGTTTGTTCTTACAGTATTTAAAGCTATATCACTTATATCGCAAGTATTTGAAGCTAAAACATATGTGTCGCATGGATTTGAAGCTGAACCTACTACATCGCATTGATTTGAAGCTAAATCTTGTGTATCGCATGGATTTGAAGCTAAACCTTCTACATCACATTGA